>NC_000075.6:3535000-3820000 GCF_000001635.26 Mus musculus | reverse complement strand
TATTCTTCTAAAAAAAAAATCCTTAAACTGCCCTTGAGTTACAATAGAAATAATGTGGATGGGTCCCAGTTGTCAATCAAAGTGACAGCTATGAAATAAAATCAGCCTATTTGCTAATGGATGAATTTTTACCTCTGCAATATAATCACTGGGGTGACTCTTAAATGCAAAGTTGACTTTTGGTTAAGTCTCTCTAATGTTACTATGTATATACCTCCATTTAATGGTAAACTCTTAATAGGATATTAATTTGTTCTGTAAAATATATGTCTAGACTTAATTTGATGAAGTTTAGACTTTTCACTAAAAAGGGTTGAAAATGACCACTGAGTGGCAAAAATATCTAATTATTCAAACTTTTCTAACTCTCTTCATGCAAGGTACTAAAGTGCATCCAAATGGAAAGGAGGAATGAAGTCTATTTCTCAGTCTTGTCAGCTGATGTAGTAAACAAAGTGAGAGTTTCTGGTAGTGTCATGGAATGCAAACTTGTTGATGTTTTACTGAACCAAACTCACATGGAGTTTTCCTGAGATTTCTTTTTTTGGTACTCAGGCTACAACCTAGTTTCTATGTCTGAGTACTGGCATGGGTAATACTATTCTTTAACCAAGGATCTTTAACTGATGTTACTAACAGATCATATGTAGATACCAGAACAACTTTTCTTAACAATATTCAAGAGGACATGTGATGTTTGGAGAAAATATAAATAGGACTCTATGAACAGTGATGCCATAGTTGCATAGCTAGCTTTGCAATGTTTCATTGGTCTCACATCTTCACTTTGCTTTATTGAGAGAGACATGGCAGATAACTTCTACTGGCAAACAGAGTGGTTCTGGTTGACTCATGCCAATTCAGTGGAGGCCTGGCAGTTTCTGACACTACTGCTGATTCATGTTTGGTATCCTGACACTACTTAACTGGACAGCTGGTATCCTGACCACGGAGACTGGAATCATACCAAAGAACTACTTCAAAACAGGCCCACATCTTATTGTCCTATTTATCATTTTTCTTCCCAACTTTTGGGTAGTGGGCTAGAATTGGGATGGGGGTGAAACATTTGAGAACCCATATTAAAAGTAGGTTTTAAAAAAATCTAAGCCTACAAATAAAAGATATCCATAATAGGAGCTAATCAGTTTAATTAAAGTTAGCCTATGAAAAGTTGTTGTCCTCTTGTAATGTTATGCATTCCTCTTCAGAAAATCACATCTTCTATTTTGACTTGATTTCTATGTCTGAGAACTAACATGGATAATACTATTCTGTAACCAGGGATTTCTAATTGATGTTATTAACAATCATATGGCGAAACCAGAAGGAATTTTCCTAATATTAAAGTGTAAACATACTTAAAATTATTTATTTATTTTTATTTTATGTACATTGGTGTTTTGACTGCATATATGTCTGTGATAAAGGGTTGGTCCCCTGGAATAGGAGTTTTAGACAGTTGTAAGCTGCTATGTATGTATTAGGAATTAAACCTGGAATTTCTTTGAAGAGTAGTCTTAAACACTGAGCTATCTCTCCAGCTCCCTATGAACATATTTTTAAAGCTTAAAATACAAAATCAATGCTATATTTCAAATATGATACTACAATTCATGTGTGGTGGTACATTCCTTTAATCTCACCACTCAGGAGGCAGCAGTAGGTAGATCTTTATTAGTCAAGGCCAATGTAAGAAAAGAAAGAAAAACAACAAGGAATTTGTTTATGGAATTAAAATGTAGAATACATTTCCATTTAGAACCTACTATCAAGCAAAATATTTTAATTTTGAGATGGAAACTATGTATTAATTAAGAATTTTAATTTTAAGAATTTAAATTTTAATTAAATTTTAATTTTAATTTTAAGAATTTAAATTTTAATTAAATTTTAATTTTAATTTTAAGAATTTAAATTTTAATTAAGAATTTTAATTGCCATATGCAGGGATCCATCCCATAATCAGCTTCCAAATGCTGACACCATTGCATACACTAGCAAGATTTTGCTGAAAGGACCCAGATATAGCTGTCTCTTGTGAGACTATGCCCGGGCCTAGCAAACACAGAAGTGGATGATCACAGTCAGCTATTGGATGGGTCACACGGCACACAATGGAGGAGCTAGAGAAATTACCCAAGGAGCTAAAGGGAACTGCAACCCTATAGGTGGAACAACAATATGAACTAACCAGTACCTGGGAGCTCTTGTCTTTAGCTGCATATGTATCAAAAGATGGCCTAGTCAGCCATCACTGCAAAGAGAGGCCCATTGGACTTGCAAACTTTATATGCCCCAGTACAGGGGAACGCCAGGGCCAAAAAGGGGGAGTGGGTGGGTAGGGGATGGGGGGGTGGGTATGGGGGACCTTTGGGATAGCATTGAAAATGTAAACGAGGAAAATACCTAATAAAAAAAATAAAAATTAAAAAAAAAGAATTTTAAGTGAATAAGGATGTATCAAGATAAAATTTTCCCTTTGTCTAAATTAGCATTCTATAATAGCATATAGATTTTCACTAAATTTACAGATATTAATGAATTACATTCACTACAGCATGCAAAAATGGACATGATGTTATATTATACCTGAAGATATTTGAGTTCTAGTAGTTAAAACACAAAAAGTGGCACAATTTATATGTTTAATGTGAAATATATTTGTATATATATATATATATATATATATAGGCATTAAAATGTCAATTTGTAACGTATTTCAACATGCAATGACTGTATGCAATAATAATTAACACACTAATCTTAAAGGGGTTGTGAAATTTATTTATGATGTGTAACAGATATTAAAATGTAAGTTTGATAGAAGTTCAGAATCACCTAACGAAGTAAATAATCGCTATCAAAAAGAATGGACTATTGAAGATAAGTTCACATGATGTTACCTGGATCAAGAAAGAAAATAGTGAAGAAAAACTAAATAATAAATAATAAATAATTCCTGAAACAAGACAAACATAATGAAACAAAACAATAATATAGCTAAAACAAGTTTTCAGGAATATGAATAATGGCAATAGTCTGGTATGTTTATGTAATTATAAGTTGGAAAGTTCATTTAATAGAATATGTACTTGAAACATATTAAAATCACCAACAGTAGGGAACCAGTTAAATGGCTGGGTGCTGTTCTTGTTTAATCATATTTGGGGAGGCAAAATGTAACATAGTTAGACATTTAGATAGGGAAACTTTCTAATAACTTGGGAGTTTGTATTAAAATAATATAAACTTTACTGCCAAGGTGAGGCTATTTAAAGTAAAAGTTTAAAGGGGTAGATAGATGATATTTTTGAAAAAAGAAAAATTTTGCTAAAGATATGGAAGAAAACTTATATCATTCACATTAATGCTTTTTCTAGTTTATTTAAGTTGTAAAGAGAGATGTTACTGAGAATAAAAGTAGCAAAGTTGTAAGGGAAAGCCTGAAAAATATTCACAGCCACCACAGTTCTGGAAGAGTAAAACAAGGTTCAGTCAGGCTTATGGTCCAGTTAATTTTAGAAGGTATACATTCTTAGTAGACATTTAACTACTATAATTGTGCATTTTTTCCCAATAGCATACATAAGTTCCAAAGAATCCAAAGATAAAAAAAAAAAAAAGCAAGCAGGAGCAGTGCTGAGATAGAGTGTGGTTCCAGGGGTTCTTGGCAACTTCGTGTAACATGTAGAACTGTACACTACCTGTCTCCTTACTCAAATTTCAAATGTTGAAATTCCAGTTCTTGGAATCTTGCAATGTAACTCTGATTGGAATAGGATCAATTCAGATGGAACTATTTATGTGAAATCTCACTAGAGCAGTAATTTTAATTCTTGATAGCCTGCTTAGCCATTACAACTCTTACAAATAGTAGGCACACATACAGGAAAAATACCATTACTATTGTGGTGATGTTGACCAAACCACAGATCTATGAAAGTCTAGAACAATCATTTCCAAGAATCTCTAAAGTAAGCATACTCATGCCATCTCCTTGCTCTCAGACTTGCAGCCACCATTTTTATGAGACAGTGAAGAGCTTTGGACATCACAGTAATCCAGGTGAATAGCAGAACAAGAAAAGCAGAAGATCAAGGAGTAATAATTAAGAGAAATTCAGATGCCTGGCTTTGAGTGGTTTTCTGGAAGGTGGTACTTCATGGATTCACAGCAATTTGCTAAAATTAAAATGACATTTGTATAAGCATGAATTTTTTCACTGGTCACATTTTATCCCATTAGAATATATTAAGACTTATGACGAGTATTTATAACTTGATATTCAGAGAAGACACACAAAACTGCATTATACTAAGTAATGTTATTGACATGAATAAATAACAGATAGAGAAAAATCACTTCTGTAGATGTACCATAATCTTAATCGACTTGGTATTTTTGTTTTGTTTTCTGTTTTTTGCTTTTGTTTTTTGAAACAGGAAATTACACAGAGCAGACGACCCTTAAATTGTCTATGTTGCTGAGAATGACCTTGAACTTCCAGTGTACTTCTATCTACGTCATGAGGGAATCACACGGACTATAGGCATGCATCAGAACACTGTGTTTATGCACTTATAAGGATGAAATTCAGGGCTTTCTGTATGCTAGGCAAGCTCTCTAACAACCGACCTACATCCTTATCCCACTACTATTTTCAAAGTCCATTATTATTTTCTCAGATATAAGGGAAAACAAGCATGGTAATCCTGAAGGTACTTATTTTTGTTTCCTTCTACCCATTTCAAGGCTAACCAGAGCCTATCGATACAAATAGTAAAGATTAAAAGAAGTAATTTATTAGCAGCTTTTTCCAAAGTGCTAAATATACATGATAAGGGGTTTGTAGGTAGGATGAGCAAGAAAATTTCTCTGAGGAACACATTAATAGTTTTGAGAAAAAATTAAAATGAAACAGCTAAAATGGTAACTCTAAGAACAGAACAATAATTCTTGATGTTTACAATACCTGTGTCCCAAGATATAGATATTTGTAGTAGTTTACATGAGGTATTGAGCAGAAAAGGAATATACTTTTGTGTTTAGGTCAAATGTTCTATAAATATTTGTTAGGTCAATTTGCTTTATAACTTCAGTTAGCTCTAGGATTTCTTTGTTTTTGTCTGAATGGTGTATCTGTTTGTGAGAGTAGTCTTCAATTATCAGTGAGAGTCAAATACTGTAATAGTATTGTTTCTTTTTTTTTTTTTTCAAACTTGGTTGCCTTTGTGTTTGAGGCACAGATGTTAAGAATTAAAGTTCCATCTTGGTGATTTTTCCTTTGATGGGTATATAGTGTTCTTACCTATCTCTTCAGATTAGTTTTACATTTTGTTAGACATTAAAATGGCTACACTAGCTTGTTTCTTAGGTCCATTTGCTTGGTATATTTTTTCCAACTTTTACCTTGATTTTGATGTGTGTTCTTGGATGCAGCCAAAGGATAGGTTGTATTTTCATATAATGAATTGGGGGAAAGTGAGTTGGGGGAAAAGAAATTTGTGGTCCATTGGGGATGAAGGTGTTAGAGAAAAGGGAGGAGGAAATTGATTTTCTACAGGACTGGGAATGAGACTGAGATATTGGGTCTAGGGGAGCAGAAATCCTTCAGGTGTGCATCAACCTGTTTGTTTCCCTTTCAGGAGCAGTCTTTCAGTTAACAGGGCATGCCTGATTGGGTTGAGGACTGAGACAAAGGAATGAGATTGGGGAGGAAAGACAGAAGGGGAAGCTCTATGGGAACCACAGGAGATAGGAATGGAGGACAAGCAGAGAAGGCTGTCAAAGGTGTTCTGCTGGAAAGCTGAGCATAAGACTAGGAGATTGGATCTAGGCTAACAGGTGAAGAGAAGATCAGTAGTCATTCTCCCAGGTTTTCTGTTAGACATTTCCTGTAGGTTAGCAGGACATGCCTACTGGCATATGGGGCTAAAATATAGTGAGTGAGTTGGGGGAGAGTGGTTGGGTGGGTATCATCTATGGGATCCACAAGAGACATGGGCAGTGGAATGGGGGGACATGTGGAAGACTATAGCCTTCTGTGGCATAGCTAGATATCAAAATCCTGTATTTAAATATTTTTCTTTATTGCCTAAAAAGGTGTCCTCCAAATAATACAACTTAAGAAAGGTTTTTATTGCTAGTTATTCACAAATGAATTAGCTGAACTACTATTCAATTGTCCTTTTGTGAATTAATTTTGGTCCCACTTTGGATAAGTTAATCTACCAGGAAAGAAACAAGAGTTTTGGTCCCTGTTCCATAAAGGTAGAAAATTAAATTCACCATCAAGTTGCAACCACGCCCATGGGTTTTACAAGCAATAGCAAATCAGAAATCTGAGGAATTTGGGTATAGAATTTGGCTTGAAATGGCCATGTGAACAATGCCATCATTGGATAGAAATATTTGCCTGAGGCAGCAATGAACATTAGTATAGAAATCTACTGGAGCACACTGATAGTTTTTCCAACTTAAACAGGCATTAGTTGTTTTTTATCAGATCTCTAAGGAAATAGACAGTCCTTAAAAAATCAATGTTAAAAAGAAAAGTTTCATCCAAATTATTTACTTACTGATATGTCATGCTTATGCCTCTTATAGATTGTGCACCTTGAAAATCTGGTATGACCATTACTCTGCAGGATGTGCACTTTTCTACTAACAAGTTAAAAGGAAAACCAAAACAATATTGATAATCTTCATTGTCATTTTGAATGGAATTAGAAAGACATTCTACCATACCATCCATTGGACAGTTGTCCTGGACTGAATAAAAAGGAGAAAGCAAACAGCACCAGCATTCATTTTTCTGTACTTCATGACTTTGGCCACAACCTGACCCTCTGGATCAGAGTTGACACTATGCCTTCTACACTATCGTGGACACTTTCCTATAGAATTGCAAACCAAAATAAACTCCTTCCTCCGTAACTTGCTTCTTGTGAAATATTTGGTTACAGCAAAATGAATATAGTACAATATCTCCCACTGCAGGAATATGAGCACTATAATATATCATAATTTCAAAATATTGACACAGTATCAATTCTAGATCGTTATACTTTTGATAGCAAAGTTGTTCATTTTTTCTCACATATTAAAGGCAAAAAATGAATACAAACATGTTTCAAATTTTCAAAAGGACACAATTCAGATTTTGTAATTTTAGAAAAAGAATCATATGAGAAAAATAAGAGCTATGCAATGCAGTACACCACTAATTAATACAGGTACTTAAGCTAAATTATTCACTTAAACATTTAGTAAATGTTGTGACAAAAATGTGACTATATTGGTATTCAAACCAACGCACAGGAAAGGTACTAAAAGGCCCCCCAAAAGATGTAATGTTAGTTTAAAAAAATAAAGTTCTCTGAAAAAGATATAATAATCATCAATATAAAAGCAACTTAACAAGATTCTTGACTTTTTATATTCAATGGCAAATTCAATTTTATTGAATATATATGTACATACGTACACACCCACACACACACAATGTTACCAGTGTTGGGGTAAAAGTCATTGTTTTCTAGACGAAACACTTTCAAGTCAGCTTAATCTATTTTCAAGTCATCTGATCTATTTTCAACACCTATTATTAAACTCATTTTGATTTATTACATTTCCAATTGAATTTGTCTGGAAGCTAATTGATGCCAATTACTTTCTATTTATATTTCACAGTCATTACTTGTGAATCAGAAAGCTCACTTGTAGAAATTTCTGGCGTTGTAGTTTTGTTTTGTGATCATGGTTGTAAAAAACAACTCTGAATTTCATGACCAAAATAATAATATAATGATATTGTCAAAAGATTTGATGCTTTTAGTATGTCATATCTTAAAAACTGTTTTGTCCTGTGATTTTATAGGAATTATCTGCTGCTCATTAATTACTAATTTATTAAGTGAAACATTATGCTGCTTCACTTAAAATGTTTAAGTCACTTTAATTTTAAGAACCTGCAAAAGTGAGAATTAAGTGTGATTTACAAGAATTTACAGTAATGTAAATTCTACAGATAATAAACGAAATAAATAATTAAAAGTAATCCATGGACACATTAAGGCAATATAAAGAAATGTAAAACTGCACAGATAAAAATTAAAAATGCATACTTCTAAACTAACTTATATGTATAGTTTTCTGTCCTGACTTTTAATAGTACAAGTTTTATGAGTAGTTTTTTATCAGTTGCTAAAAAATGAGTACCATTTTAATGAAATTCATGAAAGAAAATAAAAGTATAGAAAAGAAAAGTTACTTTGAGAAGCCTAGTATAGTGTTACTAATGGGAGTAGCAAACACAGAATGAAAGACACACACAGACTAAAGGGAAGAGATTAATCTGACGCCTGTGGCAGGAAACATATGTAAAGGTAGAAGAAACAAAATGTGTTTTGTTGTTGTTTGTTTGTTTTTTCTTTCCATGTCTGCATTGTTAAAACAAATGAATATGGGATATCCATTATTTGACACAGCTTTTACATCAACCAATTAATTAAACAAAACAAGTTGAATGGAATACTGGAGCTTGAACATTTGTGTGGCTGATTCAATTTTTATCCCAGCATAGTATTTCAATTTACTATTTGGAAATCTCATACAATGCATCTGGAGCCCACTCACTTTCCATTACTCCCCCCCCCCCCCATGGAATACATCACATACAATTTATGTTGTCCATACACTCATTGGAGCATGGTTAAACTCCCGTTTTTCAGCCCCTTAAAGATAAGTGGCTCATTTCCCATGCCTCTCTCAAAAGCTGACAACTGTGAAGAGCCAATGACTGTGAAGAAATTTAGTGTTTTTTTAACTGAATAGACTTAAGTGACCAGATGTTTTAGTATTGTGTAGATAGGATTTTAAATTACCAGCCCAAAACTGGAAAATAAAGGAAACGGCAGATGAGACTTTGGCAAACAAGCAGTTTGGTCTATAACTCAATTTTACACTTTTGCATATTAGAGAAATCCAGTAAATGCTTGCTAAGTGACTGGTTAAAATATCTTTCAAGCTTTGTTTGCGGTTATTGTAAATACTGAAGGTATACAGAAGTACTCTGGAATGGTGGATAATGTTGTCCCTAAAAGTACAGTTTAATAAATGAAAATTAGAATGGCAGCAGCTTGCTATCTCTCTATGAGTTATTGAGCACAGAGTCCTCTGAGATCCCCAAACCAATGTCACCACTATACTTGGTAGCCTCTAAGAACTAGACAGCTTGACATTCCACATATTCTGGTTATTTGATAGAGAAATCAATCTGGATTTGAGGTAGAAGCTTTTATTTTTTACATGGAAATATATATCCATGAACGTAATAGTCATGCTTGTTATAGGGGTAATCAACTACTTTCTGATTAGAATTGAAATTGACTACATAGGAAGTTACTCATATCTGATACTATAAAGCTGGTCAAAAGCTTATATGTCTAGGGAGATCTTACACCATAGTGGGAAAGCATCTATGGTTCTTTTGTTAAATAGATATGATGTGCTCATCAAGTTTTCTTCTAAGTCGTTATGTTTATCACTAACAAGATGTTGCTATCAACTTTTGTTAAAGAAATTTCTCGTTGCAAATGAAAAACAGTAACTGCAGAGATAACTGCATAACTGTGGGGCGATGGGCTATGCACAGACAACATGGTCCCCTGTTGAGCAAAGGTCTGGAACGCAGGTGACCCGATGGGTGGTAACTTCCACCTGCATGGGACAGCAGGTGTTTAGCCATGCCTCCTAGGACCCTAGCTCCTGTCATGTAGCTACAACCTCCCAGTCTTCCACCCCCACCCCCAACCCCCAACCCTGCAGAGTGTATGAGGCCATCAGTCACTTAGGAGCAGTACCAAGCTCTCCCACATGCAAATAAGGTTTCCCCAACCCTCTCAGACCAAACCAATGAGAAGTACCTGTTGTCAGACCCTTACCCACCCCAAACTGTATGTAAGAATCCTATCTGGAAGGATTAAACGTGTTCGAGAACTACGCTGTCATCTGAGCCTTCTGTCCCAAGAGCTGTAACGCTTGGAAAGAGGTCTGCTCTCCCAATAAGCCGCCTGAAGCTCCACTGCACTGGCTAGTCGGCTTTAGTCAGCCCAGCCCATCCAGACTCAGTTCAGTGCAGTAACCACAGTAGCTGCAGTAACCGAGTAACCTGGAGGCATGGCAGAGATGGAGGTGGTGCCAACTGCAGCAGCAGAAGCAGTGGAAGTAACCACCCCTCCCTGCCCACACTCACTTCCCTTCACCAGAACTCTCGCACCAGGCCAGGCCAGAGATCTCCATGGAAAGCCTCTGGTACACAGGCTCACACATCACTGGTCAAATTAATGATAATAAGTGGTTGTTGAGTTATTACCAATGAATAGGACATCATCCTAGCCATCTCCCAAGATTCAGAGAATGTAGTAAGAGAACACACAGAAAGATTGTAAGATTTGGAGGATGGGACAGACTACTATTGAATGTTGTCTCCAGGATGAGACATGGACATTGAACTCTGGAATCCACAGAAGCTGTTATTACCTAAACAACATCTACATAGGATTAAGCCCATCACCATCCTATCATGAAGGGTTCAGAAACTTAAAAGGTCCATGTCTCTCTGAGAATTTACAAGAAGTTAATGGATTCGAAGAGAGGGAGAGAAATTATCTTCAGTGGTATAAATACTGGTGTGGTTGTCATGCTGTTATAAATAACATTTCATGGGATTATCAACTTTACTGCTCCATTGTAGACCCCACAGCCTAAAGGCCTCTCAGGAATTCTGCTGCATGCAGGGCAACAGGTGAGGGACTCTCCCAATAAACTGTAGCAGCTGGGACCCTTAATGAGCACAGCAAATTTGGGACCCATTCTGCCCCAGAAATCCAACCCAATTTCTGATCTGTGCTTTCCACTGGAGCAGATCATCAGCCTGACAGTTCCTCTGAAGAACCCTGCAGTCTTGAGTCCTCTCAGGACAGCAGCTGAACTCAGGGCAGCAGCTTGACTGCTTCTCTGAGACTCCAAAAACCTGGAGGCTAACCAGGAGGCCTACTACAGCCAGGGCCACAGGCCTCCCTGGAGACCTACAACAACCCATGGACACAGGAGACATGCTCCAGAAAGAGACACCCAGTCAGTCAGCTAACACCAGAGATAACCAGATGGGAAAGGAAGGGACAAGACCATAAGCAAGAGAAGCCAAAATATTTCAACATCATCAGAACCCAGTTCTCCCAACACAGCAAGCCTTGAATACACCTGAAAACCACTTTGTTTCTCATGAAGACATTAAGTCCTTTAAGGAGAGTTCAAATAACTCACTTAAAGAAATACAGAAAGTACAGGTAAACGAGTAAGAAACCCTTAAAGAAAAAACAAATAAATCCTTTAAACAAATACAGGAAAACACAATAAAATAGGTGAAGAAATAGAACAAAACAGTTCAAGATCCAAAAGTAGAAGTAGAAGCAATAAAGAAAAAACAAATGAAGGCAACATTGGAAATGGAAAACCTAGGAAAGAGATCATGAACTACAGATGCAAGCATCAGCACCAGAATACAAGAGATAGAAGAGAGAATCTCAGGCATAAAAGATGCCCTAGAAGATATGGACACAATGGGCAAATTAAAAAGAAATTCAAAACATAAAAATCACCTAACCCAAAAGATCAGGGAACTCCAGGAAAAAATTAAAAGACCAAATCTAAGCATAATAAGAATCAAAGAGAGCAAAGATTTTCAGCACAAAGGGCCAAAAAATGTCTTCAATAAAATCTTAGAAGAAAACTTCTACTCGAGGCCCGGGATACCTTGCCAGCAGAGTCGCCTGACACCCGCAAGGGCCCACACAGGATTCCCCACGGGATCCTAAGACCTCTGGTGAGTGGAACACAGCGCCAGCCACAACCCAATCACGCGGAACCTGAGAATGTGGTACATAGGGAAGCAGACTACCCGGGCCTGACCTGGGGCACAAGCCCCTTCCGCTCCACTCGAGCCCCGGGCTACCTTGCCAGCAGAGTCGCATGACACCCGCAAGGGCCCACACAGGATTCCACAAGGGATCCTAAGACCTCTAGTGAGTGGAACACAACTTCTGCCAGGAGTCCGGTTCGAACACCAGATATCTGGGTACCTTCCCTGCAAGAAGAGAGCTTTCCTGCAGAGAATACTCTGCCCACTGAAACTAAGGAGAGTGCTACCCTCCCAGGTCTGCTTATAGAGGCTAACAGAGTCACCTGAAGAACAAGCTCTTAACAGATACAACTATAACAGCTAGCTTCAGAGATTACCAGATGGCGAAAGGCAAACGTAAGAATCCTACTAACAGAAATCAAGACCACTCACCATTATCAGAATGCAGCACTCCCACCCCACCTAGTCCTGGGCACCCCAACACAACCGAAAATCTAGACCCAGATTTAAAAACATTTCTCATGATGATGATAGAGGACATCAAGAAGGACTTTCATAAGTCACTTAAAGAATTACAGGAGAGCACTGCTAAAGAGTTACAGGCCCTTAAAGAAAAGCAGGAAAACACAGCCAAACAGGTAGAAGTCCTTAAAGAAAAACAGGAAAACACATCCAAACAGGTAATGGAAATGAACAAAACCATACTAGAACTAAAAAGGGAAGTAGACACAGTAAAGAAAACCCAAAGCGAGGCAACGCTGGAGATAGAAACCCTAGGAAAGAGATCTGGAACCATAGGTGCGAGCATCAGCAACAGAATACAAGAAATGGAAGAGAGAATCTCAGGTGCAGAAGATTCCATAGAGAACATCAACACAACAGTCAAAGAAAATACAAAATGCAAAAGGATCCTAACTCAAAACATCCAGGAAATCCAGGACACAATGAGAAGACCAAACCTACGGATAACAGGACTTGATGAGAATGAAGATTCTCAACTTAAAGGGCCAGCTAATATCTTCAACAAAATAATAGAAGAAAACTTCCCAAACATAAAGAAAGAGATGCCCATGATCATACAAGAAGCCTACAGAACTCCAAATAGACTGGACCAGAAAAGAAATTCCTCCCGACACATAATAATCAGAACAACAAATGCACTAAATAAAGACAGAATATTAAAAGCAGTAAGGGAAAAAGGTCAGGTAACATATAAAGGAAGGCCTATCAGAATTACACCAGACTTTTCACCAGAGACTATGAAAGCCAGAAGAGCCTGGACAGATGTTATACAGACACTAAGAGAACACAAATGCCAGCCCAGGCTAATATACCCGGCCAAACTCTCAATTACCATAGATGGAGAAACCAAAGTATTCCACGACAAATCCAAATTCAGACAATATCTTTCCACGAATCCAGCCCTTCAAAGGATAATAACAAAAAAGAAGCAATACAAGGACGGAAATCACGCCCTGGAACAAGCAAGAAAGTAATCCCTCAACAAACCAAAAAGAAGACAGCCACAAGAACAGAATGCCAACTCTAACAACAAAAATAAAAGGAAGCAACAATTACTTTTCCTTAATATCTCTTAATATCAATGGACTCAATTCCCCAATAAAAAGACATAGACTAACAGACTGGCTACACAAAAAGGACCCAACATTCTGCTGCTTACAGGAAACCCATCTCAGGGAAAAAGACAGACACTACCTCAGAATGAAAGGCTGGAAAACAATTTTCCAAGCAAATGGTATGAAGAAACAAGCTGGAGTAGCCATTCTAATATCGGATAAAATCGACTTCCAACCCAAAGTTATCAAAAAAGACAAGGAGGAACACTTCATACTCATCAAAGGTAAAATCCTCGAAGAGGAACTCTCAATTCTGAATATCTACGCTCCAAATGCAAGGGCAGCCACATTAATTAAAGACACTTTAGTAAAGCTCAAAGCACACATTGCACCTCACACAATAATAGTGGGAGACTTCAACACACCACTTTCATCAAAGGACAGATCGTGGAAACAGAAACTAAACAGCGACACAGTGAAACTAACGGAAGTTATGAAACAAATGGACCTGACAGATATATACAGAACATTTTATCCTAAAACAAAAGGATATACCTTCTTCTCAGCACCTCACGGGACCTTCTCCAAAATTGACCATATAATTG
The DNA here is from genome assembly GCF_000001635.26 of Mus musculus. Classification (NCBI taxonomy): domain Eukaryota; kingdom Metazoa; phylum Chordata; class Mammalia; order Rodentia; family Muridae; genus Mus; species Mus musculus. The sequence goes on along the minus strand of NC_000075.6, from coordinate 3,805,892 downwards.
GTAACAAAACAGGCCTCAACAGATACAAAAATATTGAAATTGTCCCATGTATCCTATCAGACCACCATGGCCTAAGACTGATCTTCAATAACAACATAAATAATGGAAAGCCAACATTCACGTGGAAACTGAACAACACTCTTCTCAATGATACCTTGGTCAAGGAAGAAATAAAGAAAGAAATTAAAGTCTTTTTAGAGTTTAATGAAAATGAAGCCACAACGTACCCAAACCTATGGGACACAATGAAAGCATTTCTAAGAGGGAAACTCATAGCTCTGAGTGCCTCCGAGAAGAAACAGGAGAGAGCACATACTAGCAGCTTGACAACACATCTAAAAGCTCTAGAAAAAAAGGAAGCAAATTCACCCAAGAGGAGTAGATGGCAGGAAATAATAAAACTCAAGGGTGAAATCAACCAAGTGGAAACAAGAAGAACTATTCAAAGAATTAACCAAACGAGGAGTTGGTTCTTTGAGAAAATCAACAAGATAGATAAACCCTTAGCTAGACTCACTAAAGGGCACAGGGACAAAATCCTAATTAACAAAATCAGAAATGAAAAGGGAAACATAACAACAGATCCTGAAGAAATCCAAAACACCATCAGATCCTTCTACAAAATATTATACTCAACAAAACTGGAAAACCTGGACAAAATGGTCAAATTTCTTGACAGATACCCGGTACCAATTGAGTCAGGATCAAGTTGACCATCTAAACAGTCCCATATCACCTAAAGAAATAGAAGCAGTTATTAATAGTCTCCCAGCCAAAAAAAGCCCAGGACCAGACGGGTTTAGTGCAGAGTTCTATCAGACCTTCAAAGAAGATCTAATTCCAGTTCTGCACAAACTATTTCACAAAATAGAACTAGAAGGTACTCTACCCAACTCATTTTATCAAGCCACTATTACTCTGATACCTAAACCACAGAAAGACCCAACAAAGATAGAGAACTTCAGACCAATTTCTCTTATGAATATCGATGCAAAAATGCTCAATAAAATTCTTACTAACCGAATCCAAGAACACATTAAAGCAATCATCCATCCTGACCAAGTAGGTTTTATTCCAGGAATGCAGGGATGGTGTAATATACGAAAATCCATCAATGTAATCCATTATATAAACAAACTCAAAGACAAAAACCACATGATCATCTCGTTAGATGCAGAAAAAACATTTGACAAGATTCAACACCCATTCATGATAAAAGTTTTGGAAAGATCAGGAATTCAAGGCCCATACCTAAACATGATAAAAGCAATCTACAGCAAACCAGTAGCCAACATCAAAGTAAATGGAGAGAAGCTGGAAGCAATCCCACTAAAATCAGGGACTAGATAATGCTTCCCACTTTCTCCCTACCTTTTCAACATAGTACTTGAAGTATTAGCCAGAGCAATTCAACAACAAAAGGAGATCAAGGGGATACAAATTGGAAAAGAGGAACTCATAATATCACTTTTTGCAGATGATATGATAATATATATAAGTGACCCTAAAAATTCCACCACAGAACTCCTAAACCTGATAAACAGCTTCGGTGAAGTAGCTGGATATAAAATTAACGCAAACAAGTCAATGGCCTTTCTCTACACAAAGAATAAACAGGCTGAGAAAGAAATTAGGGAAACAACACCCTACTCAATAGTCACAAATAATATAAAATATCTTGGCGTGACTCTAACTAAGGAGGTGAAAGATCTGTATGATAAAAACTTCAAATCTCTGAAGAAAGAAATTAATGAAGATCTCAGAAGATGGAAAGATCTCCCATGCTCATGGATTGGCAGGATCAACATTGTAAAAATGGCTATCTTGCCAAAAGCAATCTACAGATTCAATGCAATCCCCATCAAAATTCCAACTCAATTTTTCAACGCATTAGAAGGAGCAATTTGCAAATTCATCTGGAATAACAAAAAACCTAGGATTGCAAAAAGTCTTCTCAAGGATAAAAGAACCTCTGGTGGAATCACCATGCCTGACCTAAAGCTTTACTACAGAGCAATTGTGATAAAAACTGCATGGTACTGGTATAGAAACAGACAAGTAGACCAATGGAATAGAATTGAAGACCCAGAAATGAACCCACACACCTATGGTCACTTGATCTTCGACAAGGGAGCTAAAACCATCCAGTGGAAGAAAGACAGCATTTTCAACAATTGGTGCTGGCACAACTGGTTGTTATCATGTAGAAGAATGCGAATCGATCCATACTTATCTCCTTGTACTAAGGTCAAATCTAAGTGGATCAAGGAACTTCACATAAAACCAGAGACACTGAAACTTATAGAGGAGAAAGTGGGGAAAAGCCTTGAAGATATGGGCACAGGGGAAAAATTCCTGAACAGAACAGCAATGGCTTGTGCTGTAAGATCGAGAATTGACAAATGGGACCTAATGAAACTCCAAAGTTTCTGCAAGGCAAAAGACACCGTCAATAAGACAAAGAGACCACCAACAGATTGGGAAAGGATCTTTACCTATCTTAAATCAGATAGGGGACTAATATCCAACATATATAAAGAACTCAAGAAGGTGGACTTCAGAAAATCAAATAACCCCATTAAAAAATGGGGCTCAGAACTGAACAAAGAATTCTCACCTGAGGAATACCGAATGGCAGAGAAGCACCTGAAAAAAATGTTCAACATCCTTAATCATCAGGGAAATGCAAATCAAAACAACCCTGAGATTCCACCTCACACCAGTCAGAATGGCTAAGATCCAAAATTCAGGTGACAGCAGATGCTGGCGTGGATGTGGGGAAAGAGGAACACTCCTCCATTGTTGGTGGGATTGCAGGCTTGTACAACCACTCTGGAAATCAGTCTGGCGGTTCCTCAGAAAATTGGACATAGTACTACAGGAGGATCCAGCAATACCTCTCCTGGGCATATATCCAGAAGATGTCCCAATGGTAAGAAGGACACATGCTCCACTATCTTCATAGCAGCCTTATTTATAATAGCCAGAAGCTGGAAAGAACCCAGATGCCCCTCAACAGAGGAATGGATACAGAAAATGTGGTACATCTACACAATGGAGTACTACTCAGCCATTAAAAAGAATGAATTTATGAAATTCCTAGCCAAATGGATGGACCTGGAGGGCATCATCCTGAGTGAGGTAACACATTCACAAAGGAACTCACACAATATGTACTCACTGATAAGTGGATATTAGCCCCAAACCTAGGATACCCAAGATATAAGATACAATTTCCTAAACACATGAAACTCAAGAAAAATGAAGACTGAAGTGTGGACACTATGCCCCTCCTTAGAAGTGGGAACAAAACACCCTTGGAAGGAGTTACAGAGACAAAGTTTGGAGCCGAGATGAAAGGATGGACCATGTAGAGACTGCCTTATCCAGGGATCCACCCCATAATCAGCATCCAAACGCTGACACCATTGCATACACTAGCAAGATTTTATCGAAAGGACCCAGATGTAGCTGTCTCTTGTGAGACTATGCCGGGGCCTAGCAAACACAGAAGTGGATGCTCACAGTCAGCTAATGGATGGATCACAGGGCTCCCAATGGAGGAGCTAGAGAAAGTACCCAAGGAGCTAAAGGGATCTGCAACCCTATAGGTGGAACAACATTATGAACTAACCAGTACCCCGGAGCTCTTGACTCTAGCTGCATATGTATCAAAAGATGGCCTAGTCGGCCATCACTGGAAAGAGAGGCCCATTGGACACGCAAACTTTATATGCCCCAGTACAGGGGAACGCCAGGGCCAAAAAGGGGGAGTGGGTTGGTAGGGGAGTGGGGGTGTGTGGGTATGGGGGACTTTTGGTATAGCATTGGAAATGTAAATGAGCTAAATACCTAATAAAAAATGGGAAAAAAAAAGAAAACTTCTGCAACCTAAAGAAAGATTTGAGCATACATGTATAAGCCTATAGAATATCAAATAAAATAGACCAGAAAAGAAAATTGTCCTTTCACATAATAATCAAAAGACTAAATGAACAGAAGAAAAAAAAAAAGAAAATTAAAAGCTGTAAGGGAAAAAGACCAAGTAAAATATAAAGGCAGAGCTCTCAGAAATACACCAGACTTCTCAACAAAGTCCCTAAAAGCCAGAAGAGCCTACAGAGAGGCCATGCAGTCCCTAAGTGAACACAAATGCCAGCCCAGTTTACTATACCCAGCAAAACTCTCAGTTAACATAGATGGAAAAACCAAAATATTCCAGGACAAAACCAAATGTAAACAGTATCTATCTACCAATCAAGCCCTTTAGAGAATTCTAGAAGGAAAGCTCCAACATAAGGAAGGTACCTACAAGAAAGGAAAGAAAATTAGTCATTTCACAACAAAACCACATACACATAGCAGCACCTACAAATATAAAACATAACAGGGAATACAATCAACTGTTTTTTACATCTCTCAATATCAGCAAACTCAGTTCCCCAATAAAAACACATAATCTAACAGACTAGAAATGCAAAGAAGATCCAGCATATTACTGCACATAAAAAACACACCTAAATAACAAAGACAAGCAACACATCATAGTAAAAGCCTGGGAAATGTCTTCCAAGCCAGAGGTCCAAAAACAAGCTGGAGTTGCCATCCTAATATTCAATAAAATATACTTTCAACCTAAAGTTATCAAGTGAGATGGGGAAGGACACCTGATATTCATCAAAGAAAAAAGCCATTAAGAGAAAGTCTGAATTATGAACATCTATGCCCCAAAGGCAAGGGTGCCAACATTCATAAAAAACTTTAGTAACACTGAAAACACACATTTAACTCTGCAAAATAATAGTGGGAAACTTCAACATCCCATCAATGGACAGGTCTTTGAAATAAAAACTAAACAGAGACACAGTGAAACTAATGGAGGTTATCAACCAAATAGATTTAACATTTATATACAGAATATTTAACCCTAAACAAAGGATTATACCTTCTTCTCAGCACCTCATGGAACCATCTCCAAAACTGACCATATAACCAGACACAAAAGAAGCCTCAACTGAAAGAAAAGTACAGAAATAATCCAATGCATCCTATCAGATCCATACACACTAAGGCTACAGTTCAATAAGAACAAAACCAAAAAAACCAACATATCCATGAAAATTGAACTCTCTCCTCAATGATAACTTGGTCAGGGAAGAAATTAACAACTTCCTGGAATTCAATAAAAAATGATGAGATAGCATACCCAAACTTATGGGACACAATAAAATCAGTGCTCCTACGCTAGCAACTTAACAACACACCTGAAAGCCCAAAAACAAAACCAACAAACAGCAAAGAGGAGTAAATGGCAGGAAATTGTTGCGCGCGCTCAACAGGCCAGGAAGAACGACGCTGCTACAGGATCCTTCTGCACACGTTTATTCAGTCCTATTTCTTCTTTCTCTATATATCTCCCTTGTTTATATCTCCCTTGTTTTTTTATCTCCCTTGTTTTTATATCTCCCTTGTTTTTATATCTCCCTCGTTTATATCTCCCTTGTTTTTATATCTCCCTTGTTTTTATATCTCCCTCCTAATAGTAATCCTCTCTTGAATAATAATCCTCCCTCTAACCCGGGCCTCTCACTCTTATATACTCTCTCTCAGTTCCCATCCACGCACAGCAGGCCACGCCACCTCACCAGGCACGCAGCTTCAGCTAATCAGGGCAGCAGGGGCATATCTCCATCAAAATGGATTCACCAGTATCCTGGTACACCTGCGCAGCTCTCAAGATGTTTGTGGTTTATATGAGGAAGTCAGGTGCAAGTCATACGACTTAGCTGCAGTCCCTGGCGCCTTTGGGACTGCCGCCACACCCGCTCCCCACAGGAAATAGTCAAACTCAGGGCAGAAATCAACCAAATATAAACAAAGAGAACTATGCAAAGAATCAACAAAATGAAAAGCTGGTTCTTTGAGAAAAAATCAACAACAGAAAATGAAGAAATTCTAAAAATCATCAGATCCCATTACAAAAGCCTATTCTCAACAAAACTGGAAAAATCTAGATGAAATAGATGATTTTTCTATACACATACTACATACCAAAGTTAAACCAAGAGTAGGTAAACAATCCAATATTCACTAAGGAAATAGAAGAACTCATTAAAATCCTCCTAACCAGAAAAGGCCCAGGGTCAGACAACTTTAGTGCAGAATTCTGCCAAGCATTCAAAGAAGAGCAAATAACACTCCTTAAACTATTCCATAAAATAAAAACAGAACAAACCTTTCCTAATTCATTCTATGAAGCCACAATTACTCTGCTACACAAACCACACAGACTCAACAAAGAAAGAGAACTTCAGAGCAATTTCACTTATAAATATACCCAATAAAATTCTCGGAAGCTGAATCCAAGAATACATCAACAGAATCATTCACTACACTCAAGTAGGTTTCATCCCAGGATGCAAGGTTGGCTAATATGCAAAAATAAATTATATAAACAAACTCAAAGAAAAGAATCACATCATCATCACAGCAGGTGCTGAAAAAGCATTTGATAAAATACAATATTCCATCATGTTAAAAGAATTGGAGAGATTGGTAACTCAAGGCCCATATCTAAACATAATAAAAGCATTATGAAACAAGCCAATAGCCAATATCAAAACAAATGAAGAGATTCTTGAAACAATCCCACTAAAATCATGGACAACAGAAGGCTGCCCACTCTCCCTGTATCTATTCCATATAGTTCTCAAAGATCTAGCCAGAGCAATACGACAACAAAAGGAGATCAAGGGGATACACATTGAAAAAAAGGAAGTAAGATTATCTAGAATACAGGAAACAATTCTTAACAATAAAAGCATATGAAGGAATCATCGTTCCTGAACTCAAGATATACTACACAGCAATAGTGATAAAACTGCATAGTATTGGTACAAAGAAAGACAGGTTGATAAATGGAACAGAATTGAAGACCCAGAAATAAGTCTATTCACTTATAGACACTTAATTTTTGACAAAAATGCCAAATATACACAATAGACAAAAAAAGCATCTTCAATATATGGTTTTGGTCTAACATGAATTAGGTATGTATTTCTAAAAATGAAAATATATCCATAGTTGTCACCTTGTACAAAGCTTAAGTCCAAGGACCTCCACATGAAACCAGGTACACTGAATCTAAAAACAAAAGTGGGTAAGTGCCTCGAACTCATTGGCATGGAGTGGGGATGAGAGAATTTTCTGAACAGAACTCCAATGGCTCAGGTTCTAAGATCAAGAATTGATAAATGGAACTCATAATACTGGAAAGCTTCTGTAAGGTAAAGGTCACTATAGGACATATCAGCAACCTATAGATTGGGGAAAAGTCTTCACTAATGCACATCCATAGTAGGCTTATATACAAAATAAAAAGAACTTAAGAAACTAACCTAAAAACAAACAAACAAACAAACAAACAAACAAATCAAAAATGGGTCATAGAGCTAACAGAATTCACAACAGGAGCTGGTCAGAGCCCCTGGATTCATATAAAGCAGAGATCTCCCTGGTCTGGCCTCAGTGGAAGAAAACCCAAGACACTCAAGATAAGCCTTGAGGGCCAAGGCAGTGAGGAGGCCTGGAATGGTAGAGGGACATCTTCTGGAGACAGGGTGAAAACGTGAATGTGATGAGGAACTGTGGAAGGACAGACCAGGGAGTAAGTACTGGACTATAAAAGAATAAAATTAATTAAAAACAAAGCAAAGACCCACCACTTTAATAATTTTAAATGGAAAAGTTATTTGGGTGCTTAATTTGGCAGTACCCAGGAATTAGAAACATACACATTTGTGAACATTCTCTTCCCTAGTAAACTAGTGGTTAACAAACTTTTCTAAAAGTTATTTCTTGAATTCAAGCATTTTTCAAGTATGAGGTATCTATTTGTCAATGATATGTGCTAATAGCAATTCTGTTACTATTCACTGGATTTTGGCAGTAATGCAATTAGATTAACTCAGTCACTCTTGGAGACTGCCTGTATGTTGCAAGGAGCCATTTATTTGTACAAAATATTAATACTACTAATAAATTGCATTACCCAAATGGTAAATCTGTTGCTGTTTTTATGTTTCTTTGGTAGATGTTTCTAAGAAGCAAACTCTACAACACACACACCCACACACACACACAAATCACAAATCACAAAACTCTGAGGTCTAGAGCCTCATGAGGAACACTGGACCCTTTTTCTATTATTGCTTTGGCTAGATCTCAGATTTTTATCTTCCCAATCATTTGAATGTAGTAATTTATGCACTGATATTAAGGTCTTCTCCTTGGTCAACTCCTGTTTCTACAGTTCATGGCAAATTTTATCCCACATACTTTTCCTGTTTTGAACACTCTAGCCTGTGAATTAGCATTAATCATTCCCTGCCCTGTCTAGACTTAATATAGGAAGTAGAATTCAGAAGGGAATTTCTGAATACCAACTACCCTTCCCCAGAAAAAGGTTCATTAAAAGGAGTATTTATTTTTACATCAGCTTGTTGAGGTTACCTGAATTGCTTTTCCATCGGGAGTCAGAACTTCTTCTGAAAGCTCCATCATCTTTAAGGCCATCAGAGCAATGGGCTTTGCATGGCATAGGCTTTTCCTGTGCAGTCCTGATGCCACACAGTATGCGTCCCCTATTGTTTCCACCTGCAGTAATCAGACAAATCAAATGCAAACATATAATGAGTCAGAAAATAAATGATTAGTGATCTGCAGTCACAAATGATGCTGAAAAATATGTCAAGGAAGTATCAATAAGTTAACCAATTAAGTGTAATCACAACTGAGTGTAATCACAGTTGAGTTTGCAAACAGACAAATCAAATACTGACAATCTCACTCCATTGTTGCTCATTATCACTATAGATGATCATTGAAATTAGGAATGTCTGTAATATGACTATTCTTCCAAAACCATAGTTGTCAATATTTTACCTAGATGGTATTCAAATGATAACCTTTTCAAGAGACATCATTATGTATTCTTGAAACATTTGGTAGTCCTTTGGAAAGCTTTTGTTCCTTATCTTCAATTTTCCTACCTTCTCAATTGCCTGAGACTTGTACATAGCAAGAATCTGTAATTTGATGTCAAGTCTGCTTTCATTAATTCTTAATAATTACAATACTAAAATATTAAATTTATTCTCCATGTCATTAATCATTTACGCATTTTATATACATTACATCTGATATTTAATGAAATAAACCAACATGAGAAATCATTATATTTTATTTAAGAAATGAAAAATAGATGATCAAAATCAGTCACAACTATATAATAAAATAAATAAATATCATTCCCTGTTAAGGTATTCTTCTGGCTCTAATCTAATCCGATTGTCAGGCTGCATTCTAATTAGATGTTGCTATTTTTATTCATTTATTCATTTATTTATTTAAAAATATTTATTCAATATTAAATGCCTAATACATCCAAAACATGTAGACTTCTGAGTCCTTGCATTCGATCTAAAGATCCAAAACCAGGCCATAGAACAGTATGTACTGTGATCCAATGAGCTTACTCCCAAGCCCCGATCCTTTTTATTTTTACATATTTTAAAATTTTTGATTGGCTCCCAGCTATGTACTTTGAAATTAATTTGTGATTTTTTTTTTTACAAATCAAAATTGAAAGTTAGTAATTTATTCATATGAATTACCTGGCTTTCCAACCAGTTTGAACATTTATCTTCTTGGTTCACAACTTCTTAGAATTTCTGTCATCATTAACTTGACTAGCATTTTCACCAAATTTCCAGAAAAATATAAACATTTCTAAACATGCATGTCTATAATTTGTACAAGATTTTATAACCCATAAAGAAAGCTTGGGGATCTTTCGTGCAGACCTGTCAGAGGGTCCCAAGGTCCTCAGAGGACTCTCCATTCAGCAGGCCCCCTAGCACACCCAGGACCTCAGGATCACTGGTGACTGAAACACAGCATCAGTCCCAAAGAATCCCGAAGGGTCCTGTGCCAGCAGGAATATGGACAAAGGAAACCCACCCGATCAGAGGCTGGGATTCTTTCTGGTTGGGGCCAGCCATGCGCCATCTTCAGTGCAAACCTGGCAGAGGGTTCAAGGTCCCCAGAGGACTCTCCACTCGGCAGGTCCCCTAGCACACCCAAGACCTTGAGATCACTTGAGAGCAGGTGGGCAGCAGAAGCAACAGAGCTTCTTGGGCAGGATCCCTTTGGGCCTTCATCCTCAGCCAGGAGGCAGAGCTCAGACCCAGACCCCAGGGCACCTTCCTTACCAGAGGAGAGTCTACCTTGAAGGAGGTCTCTGACCCCAGGACTCAAGAAGTGTATCAGAGCTCCAAACTTCTGGACACCTTCCCTGCAAGAGGAGAGCTTGCCTGCAGAGAGTGCTCTGACCACTGGGACTCAGGTGAGAGTTGGACTCCCAGGAGTGCTGACAGAGGCTAACAGAATCAAAGGAAGATCAAGCTCCAACCAGACACAGCTTGAACATTGACACCAGAGATTTCCAGATGGCGAAAGGCAAACTTAAGAATCTAACTAACAGAAACCAAGAATAGTGGGCATCATCAAAACCCAGTACACCCACCACAGCAAGTCCTAGATTCCCCAACACACCTGAAAAGCAAGACTCCAATTTAAAATCATATCTCATGATGGTGGTAGAGGATTTTAAGAAGGGCTTTAATAACTCACTTAAAAAATACAGGAGAACACTGCTAAACAGGTGGAAGCCCTTAAAGAATTACAGGAAAGCACTGATAAACAAGTAGAAGTCCTTAAAGAGGAAACACAAAAATCCCTTAAAGAATTACAGGAAAACACAATCAAACAGATAATGGAATTGAACAAAACCATCAAACATCTAAAAATGGAAGTAGAAACAATAAAGAAAACCCAAAGGGAGACAATTGTGAGGATAGAAATCCTGGGAAATAAATCAGGAACCATAGATGTGAGCATCAGCAACAGAATGCAAGAGATGGAAGAGAGAATCTTAGGTACAGAAGATTCCATAGAAAACATGAACACAACACAAGTTCCTTACGGTCGGCACCAGCACCAGCTCACATTGGGCAGGAATTGGTGGACACTCCCACAGTCCGCAGAGGACTCTCCACATGATCTTACAATCAGTGGAACACAACATCTGTTCAAAACCAATTGTGATGGCCCTGTGACAGCAGGAACAAAAAACTGGAGCCCTGCCTGACCAGAGGCTCAGGTTCCTTCTGATCAGTACTGGTTTGCCTTGGTTTAAAATAAAGCAGACAGCTCCATGGTCCTCAAAGGAGTCACCACTTCCAGGCACTGTAACATGCACAAGATCTTAGGATAACAGGATCCCAGAATAACAGGAGATTGGTCACACCAGGATTTCATGGTCTCAGAGGAAGCTTGACTGTCAAGAACTCTGACACACCCAGAATCTCAGGTTCACAGGAGCCAAAATTCAAAAGATCACAGAAAAAGCTGAACTCTGACGAGTTCAGAATCAACTGGAATTATAGGAAGGACAGGCTCCAATTAGCTATATTGAGGGCAGCAAGCACTTGAGATAATCAGATGGAAGGAGGCAAGCTTAAGAACAGAAGCAACAGAAACCAAGGTTACTTGGCATCATCAGAACCAAACTCTCCCACCATAGCAAGTCCTGGATACACCATTACACCAAAAAAGCAAGACATGGATTTAAAGTTACTTCTCATGATGATGATGGAGGACTTTAAAAAGGAAATACAGGAAAACACAGCTAAACAGCTAGAAGCCCTTAAAGAGAAGGCACAAACATCCCTTAGAGAGTTACAGGAAAACACTACCAAACAGGTGATGGAATTGAACAGAACCATCCAAGATCTAAAAATGGAAGTAGAAACAACAAAGAAATCACAATGGGAGAAAACTCAGGAGATAGAAAACCTAGGAAAAAAATCAGGAACCACAGATGTGAGGATCAGCAACAAGCAAGAGATGGAAGAGAGAATCTCAGGTGAAGAAGATTCCATAGAAAACATGGACACAACAATCAAACAAAATGCAAAATGCAAAAAGATCCTCAATGAAAACATCCAGGAAATCCAGGACACAATGAGAAGACCAAACCTACGGATAATAGGAGTAGATGCGAATGAAGATTTTCAACTTAAAGGGCCAGCAAATATCTTCAACAAAATTATAGAAGAAAACTTTCCAAACCTAAAGAAAGAGATGTACAGGAACATACAAGAAGCCTACAGAACGCCAAATAGACTGGTCCAAAAAAGAAATCCCCCCTGACATATAATAATCAGAACAACAAATGCACTAAATAAAGTTAGATTATTAAAAGCAGTAAGGGAAAAAGATCAAGAAACATATAAAAGCAGACCTACTAGAATTACACCAGACTTCTCACCAGAGACTATGAAAGCCCAATGATCCTGGACAGATGTTATACAGACCCTAAGAAAACACAAATGCCAGCCAAGGCTACTATACCTAGCAAAATTCTGAATTACCATAGATGGAGAAACCAAAGTATTCCATAGCAAAACCAAATTCACACAATATCTTCCCACAAATCCAGCCATTAAAAAGATAATAACTGGAAAAATCCAATACAAGGACAGAAATTATGCCCTAGAAAAAGCAAGAAAGTAATCCTTCAACACACCTAAAAGAAGGCAGCCACAAGAACAGAATCCCAACTCTAAGAACAAATATAACAAGAAGCAACAATTACTTTTTCTTAATATCTATAATGACAATGGATTCAATTCCCCCCCCAAAAAAGACATAGACTAACAGACTGGCTACACAAACAGGACCCAACATTTTGCTGCTTACAGGAAACCTACCACAGAGAAAAAGACAGACAGTACTTCAGAGTGAAAGTCTGGAAAACACTTTTCCAAGCAAATAGTAAAAAACAAAAACAAAAACAAAAACAAAACAACAACAACAACAAAACACAAGCTGGTGTAGCATTCTAATAATTAATAAAATCAACTTCGAACCCAAAGTTATCAAAAAAGAAAAGGAGGGCCACTTCATACTCATCAAAGGTAAAATCTTCCAAGATGAACTCTCAATTCTGAATATCTATGCTCCAAATGCAAGGGCAGCCACACTCATTAAAGAAACGTTAGCAAACAAACAAACAAACAAACAAAATAAACAAAAAAAGAAATGTTAGTAAAGTTCAAAGCACACACTGCACCTCACACAATAATAGTGGGAGAGTTCAACACCCCACTCTTACGAATGGACAGATCCTGGAAAAAGAAACTAAATAAAGACACAGTGAAACTAACAGAAGTTATGAAACGAATGCATTCAACAGATATCTACAAAACATTTTATCCTAAAACAATAGGTTATAATTTCTTCTCAGCACCTCATGGTAAGTTCTCCAAAATTGAACATATAATTGGTCACAAAACATGTCTCAACAGATAGGAAAATATTGAAATTGTCCCATGCATCCTATCAGATCACCACGGACTAAGGCTGAACTTCAATAACAGCATAAACAAAGAAAGCCAACATTCACATGGAAGCAGAAGAACACTCTACTCAATGATATTTTGGTCAAGGAAGAAATAAAGAAAGAAATTAAAGACTTTTTAGAGTTTAATGAAAATGAAGCCACAAAATACCCAATTTATGGGACACAATGAAAGCAGTCCTAAGCAGAAAACACAGAGCTCTGAGTGCCTCCTAAAAGAAACTAGACAGAGCATACACTAGCAGCTTGACAGCACACCTAAAAGCTATAGAATAAAAGAAATCAAATTCACCCAAGGGGAGTAGACTGCAGGAAATAATCAAACTCATGGTAGAAATCAACCAAGTGGAAACAAGAACTATTGAAAGAATCAACCCAACCAGGATCTGGTTCTTTGATAAAATCAACAAGATAGATAATCCCTTAGCCAGACTAACTAGAGGGCACTGAGACAGCATCCTAACTAACAAAATCAGAAATGAAAAGGGAGACAGAACAAGAGAATTTGAGGAAATCCAAAATACCATCGGATCCTTCTACAAAAGGCTATACTCAACAAAACTGGAAAACCTCGATGAAATGGACAAATTTCTAGACAGATACCAGATACTAAAGTAAATCAGGATCAGATTAATAACCTAAACAGTCCTATACCCCTAAAGAAATAGAAGCAATCATTAATAATCTCCCAACCCCCCAAAAAAAAAAAAAAAAAAAAACAGGCCAGGACCTGATGGGTTTAGTGCAGAATTCTATCAGACCTTAAAAGAAGACCTAATTCCAATTCTTCTCAAAATATTCCACAAAATAGAAACAGAAGTTACTCTACACAATTCATTTTATGAATTCACAATTACTCTGATACCTAAACCACATAAAGACCCAACAAAACTAGAAAACTTCAGACCAATTTCCCTTATGAATATCGATGCAAAATATTCAATATAATTCTTGCTAACCAAATCCAAGAACACATCAAAATGTTCATCCATCATGATCAAGTAGGCTTCATCCCAAGCATGCAGGGATGTTTTAATATACTGAAATCCATCAACGTAATCCACTATATAAACAAACTGAAAGACAAAAACCAAATAATCATCTCGTTAGATGCTGAGAAAGCATTTGACAAAATCCAACATCCATTCAGGATAAGTCTTGGAAAGACTGGGAAGTCAAAGCCCATACCGAAACATGATAAAAGCAATCTACAGCAAAACAGTAGCCAGCATCAAACTAAATGGAGGAGGGCTGGAAGGAATCCCACTAAATCAGGGAATAGAAAAGGCTGCCCACTTTCTCCTTACCTATTCAATATAGTACTTCAAGTCCTAGCCAGAGCAATTAGACAACAACAACAACAACAAAAAGGGTCAAGGGCATACAAATTTGAAAGAAAGAAGTTGAAATATTACTACTAGCAGATGATATGAGAGTATATATATATATATATATATATATATATATATATATCCTAAAAATTCCACCAGAAAACTCCTATACATGATAATCAGCTTCAGCGAAGTAGCTGCATATAAAATTAACTCAAATCAATGGCCTTTCTCTACACAAAGGATAAACAGGCTGAGAAAGAAATTAGGGAAATAATACCCTTCACAATAGTCACAAATAATATAAAATACCTTGGTTGGACTCTAGCTAAGGAAGTGAAAGATCCGTATAAGAACTTCAAGTCTCTGAAGAAAGAAATCAAAGATCTGAGAAGTTGGAAAGATCTCCCATGATCATGGGATGACAGGATTAATATAGTAAAAATGGCTACCCTGCCAAAAAGCAATCTACAGAATCAATGCAATCCCCATCAAAATTCCAAAGCAATTTTTCACTGAGTTAGAAAGGGCAATTTGCAAATTCATCTGTAGTAAAAGAAAAAACTAGGATAGCAAAAACTCTTCTCAACAATAAAATAACCTCTGGTGGAATCACCATGCCTGATATTAAGCTTTACTACAGAACAATTGTGATAAAAACTGCATGGTACTGGTACAATGACAGACAGGTAGATCAATGGAATAGAACTGAAGACCCAGAAATGAATCCACACACCTATGGTCACTTGATCTATGACAAGGGAGCTAATATCATCCAGTGCAAAAAAGACAGCATTTTCAACAAATGGTCCTGGCACAACTGATGGTTATCATGTAGAAGAATGCATATTGATCCATTCTTATCTTCCTGTACAAATTTCAAGCCTAAGTGGATCAAAGACCGCCACATAAATCCAGAGACACTGAAATTAATAGAGGAGAAAGTGAGGAAAAGCCTCGAAGATATGGGCACAGTGGAAAAATTCCTAAACAGAAGAGCATGTCTTGTGCTGTAAGATCAAGAATTAACAAATGGGACCTCATAAAATTGCAAAGATTCTGTAAGGCAAAAGACACCGTCAATAAGACAAAAAGGTCACCAACAGATTGGGAAAGGATCTTTACCAATCCTAAATCAGAGAGGGGACAAATATCCAATATTTATGAAGAACGCAAGAAGATGGACTCCAGAAAATCAAATAACCCTATTTAAAAATGGGGTACAGAGCTAAACAAAGAATTCTCAACTGAGGAATATCAAATGGTTCAACATTCTTTATCACCAGGAAAATTCAAATCAAAACAACCCTGAGTTTCCACCTCACATCAGTCAGAATAGCTAAGATCAAAAATTTAGATGACAGCAGATGTTGGGGAGGATGTGGAGAAAGAGGAACACTCCTCCATTGTTGGTGGGATTGCAAGCTTGTACAACCACTCTGGAAATCAGTCTGGAGTTTCCTCAGAAAATTGGACATAGTAATATCGGAAGATCCAGCAATTCCTCTCCTGGGCATATACCCTGAAGATGTTTCAACTTGTAATAAGGACATATGCTCCTCTATGTTCATAGCAGCCTTATTTATAATAGCAAGAATCTGGAAAGATCCCATATGTCCCTCAACAGAGGACTGGATTCAGAAAATATGGTACATTTACACAATGGAGTATACTCAGCAATGCAAAACAATGGATTAATGGAATTCTTAGGCAAATGGATGCATCTAAAGGATGTCATCTTGAGTGAGGTAACCCAGTCAGAAAAGAACACACATGGTATGCACTCACTGATAAGTGGATATTAGCCCTGAAACTTAGAATATCCAAGATATAATTTGCAAAACACATGAAACTCAAGAAGAAAGAAGAACAAAGTGTGGATACTTCACTCCTTCTTAGAATGGGGAACAAAATACCCATGTAAGGTGTTACAGAGATAAACTTCCAAGCAAAGACAGAAGGAAAGACCATCCACGAACTCCCCCACCGGGGGATCCATCCCATATACAACCACCAAACCCAGACACTATTGCATATGCCAGGAAGATTTTGTTGAAAAGACCCTGATATAGCTGTTTCTTGTAGGCTATGCCAGTACATAGCAAATACAGAAGTGTATGATCATTGTCATCTATTGGATGAAACACAGGGCTCCCAATGGATGAGCTAGAGAAAGTACCCAAGGAGTTGAAGGGGTCTGTAACCCTATAGGAGGAACAGCAATATGAACTAACCAGTATCTCCTGAGCTTGTGTCTCTAGCTGCACGTGTAGCATAAGATGGCCTAGTCGGCCATCATTGGAAAGAGAAGCCCCTTGGTCTTGCAAACTTTATATGCCCTAGTACAGGGGAACGCCAGGGCCAAGAAGTGGGAGTGGGTGGGTAGAGGAGTAGGGTGTGGGTGAGGTTATAGGGGACTTTCGGGATAGCATTTGAAATGTAAATGAAGAAAATATCTAATAAAAAATTGAAAAAAGAGATACATGGACATAATAACCAAAGAAAATCCTCTCTCTTTGTCTTCTCTCTTCTCTCCTTTCTCTTCCTCTTATTCGCTAGGATTTCTTCTCTCTGTCTCCTTTCCTCCATCTTTCTCTTGGCCATGGCCAGTCTCTCTTTTCTAATTCGTTCTTTCTTTTCCTCTGCCTTTTTACTATAAAACCATAGATATTCTCTGCTCATCAAGGCCTGCTGAGCACAGACTCTTGCCTGTGTGGGAACCTCTTCCCTCAGCCCCCTCTCCCACTATCCCAGGCCACAGGGTGTAACCCCTGGGCTCCTTTTGGTTTCAGGGGACTGCCCCTTGTCCACCCCCTGTTGAGTGGGTCAGAGTTCACCCAGGGCCCACCCCGGGGCTGAGTGGAAAGTGTCTGGCAGTCCTTCCAGGTCTGCCTGTCCAGAGCATAGGAGGACTCTGTCCGGACATGGGCTATCCTCCACTCCCTCCTCTTTCTTTCCTCAGGCCCCTTTTTAGTTCCCACACAAAGGGGTATATATTGGAAAGGGGGAAGTCAAGATATCACCATTTGTGGATTATATAATATTATACAGAAACAAACCCAGAAATTTCACCAGAGAATTACTACAGCTGATAAAGAACTTCCGAAAATTGGCTGCATATAAAATATGCTTCAGTACAGGGGAACTCCACGGCCAAGAGGTGGGAGTGGGTGGGTGGGGTAGTGGGTGTAGGAGGGTGTGGGGGACTTTTGGGATAGCATTGGAAATGTAAATGAAATAAATACCCAATAATAATAATAATATAAAAATCCCTTAAAATAAAAATAAATTAACTCAAACAAATCAGTATCCTTGCTCTACTCCATGGATCAATGGTCTGAGACAGTAATTAGGGAAGCTACACCCTTCAAAATAGTCACAAGTAATATAAAATATATTGGTGTGACACTAATCAAGCAAGTGAAAGATCTGTATGACAAGAAATTTGTTTCTGAAGAAAGAAATAGAAGAAGCCATCAGAAGATGGAAACCTCTCCCATGGTCATGGATCAATAGGATTAACATACCAAAAGCAATGTACAGATTCAATGCAATACCCATTAAAATTCCAAAAGAATTCTTCAAAGAGATAGAAAAAGCGTTTCTCAAATTTATGTGAAATTACAAAAATTAATCAATCAATCAATCAATCAATCAACCAATCAATCAATCCAGAATTGTGAAAAACATTCTCAACAATAAAAGTATTTCTGGGGGGAATCCCCATTCCAGACCTAAAGCTGTACTATAAAGCAATAGTGATAAAAAAAAAAATAGTATTGATACAGAGACAGGTAAGTAGATCAATAAAATAGAATTGAAGACCCACAAATAAATCCAAGCACCTATGCTAACTTGATCTTTGACAAAGAAGCCAAAACTATCCAGTGAAAAAGGACAACATTTTCAACAAATGTTACTGCGTCTACTGGTGGTCAGCATGTAGAAGAGTGCAAATCTATCCATTCTTATCTCCTTGTACAATGCTCAAGTCCAGTGGATCAAGGTCCTCTACATAAAACTAGATATAGTGAATCGAATAGAAGAGAAAGGGGGAAAGAACCTTGAACATATTGGCATAGGGAATAATTTCCTGAACAGAACACTAATAGCTCATGCTATAAGATCAACAATTGACATATTGGGATTCATAATTTTTTTTAAAAAATCTATAAGGCAAAGAACACTGTCAATAGGACAAAATCATGAGCCACAGATTCAGAAAAGATCTTTACCACCCCTACATCTGGTAGAGGGCTAATACCCAAAATATACAAAGAACTCAAGAAGTTAGACTCCAGAGAACAAGATATCCCTATTAAAAATGGGGTGAAGAGCTAAACAAAAAATTTTACCTGAGTTATCTGGAATAACTAAGAAGCACTTAAAGAAATTTATGGGCAGGTGTGGGGAGGGAGATGGAGATGGCTAAATGGCAATGAGAATGAATGTAAATCTGGGATGAGGTATCTCCAGGAAAAATGGAGAACTGGGATAGGAGAAGTGCCCAAGAATCATCAGAGGTGTTTTTAGCTGTGACTCACATCATTAGGGATACCTGGTAGACTGCCTTATGTGGCCAGGCAGAAACTCTGGAGAAGCAATAGGAATACCATCCCTCCCATAAAACTTTAAAGCCAAAATATGTTCTCTCCATAAGAAATTCAGGGATTGAGGATGGAGCATATACTGAGGGAATAGTCAACCAATAGCAAGTCCAACTTGAAACTGATCTCATGGATAGTACAAGTACCATCACTGTATTCAGTACCACTACTAATGGTACTGAATACTATTAATGGCTTTCACACAGAAGTCTATCATGGCAGGCCTCTGAGACCCTCCACTCACCAACTGACTCACAGAGATACAAACACCATCAACCAAACAGTGGATGGAGCTTGGGCACTCTTAGGGAGAATAGAAAGAAGGATTGCAATCCCTAAAGGGATAGGAACTCTACCAGAATGTTGAAAGTGACCCTGTTTGAATGTTAACTGCCTTGTCAGCTGTAAGTGCTTACTTACAAAGGCTTGGCCTTAGTGGAAAAGTACTAGCTTTGTTGAGATTTCTGTGGGAAAAAGTTGAGGCCTCTATGGGAAAGTACTATCGCCAGTTAAGAACAAATAGCTATAGATCTTGTGGGCAGGTATCTAGCAACCCATTCTGTTCTGTTTCTCCTGCTGAACATTTTATCTAGCCAAAATCCTGCTTTTGGGAACAGGTGCGTTCTCCCAGAAACAAAGCTATTCTGCATCCTCTGCCTCCCCATACCCTACTTCTGTGGGCATAAAACCTTCCTGGGAATAATAAAATATTTGACAGCTTGATCAATCACACTTGCTGTCTGTCCTTGTGTTTCTCGCCCTTCATTCCCTCCACAGGTGGTTCTTCAGACCCTGTTCGACTGTCCCCCAGGCCGGGACACCAGAAGACCAAGAGAATCAACTAACCTGGACCATTGGGGCTCCCAGAGACTGAACCACCAACCCAAGACATACTCTAACTAGACCTAGGCCTCCCTGCACCTAAGTAGTGTATGCGTACCTTGGTCTTTATTAGGTTCCTGAACAACGGGAGCAGGGGTTATCCCAAAAGCTGTTGCCTATAAGGTGGTTGTGTTCTATCTCGGCTGCCTTTTCTGATTTCAGTTGGAGAGGATGCACCTAGCTTCATAGATACCTGAAGTGTCAGGAAGAGGGAAAACGCAGGATGGGATCACCTGCTCAAAAAAGAAGGAAAGGTAAGATGAGGGAAGGAATTTGGAAGAGTGTGGTGGGTGACAGGGAGAGTGAAGGGTATGTAAAGTGAATTAGTGATAAATAATTAAATGAATAAATAAATATGAACAATAAGAAGAAAAAGAGAAGTGTTCAACACTCTTAGTCATCAGGGAAATGCAAATCAAAATGACCCTGAGGTAGTACTATGTCGAATTATCTGAGGAACTGCCAAACTGATTAAGCTAAACAAAGAAACCTCAACTGAGGAACACCAAATGGCTGAGAATCATCTAAAGAAATGATCATCATCCTTAGTCATCAGGGAAATGCAAATCAAAACAACCCTGAGATTTCATCTCACACCAGTCAGATGATGGCTAAAACAAAAGTTTAGTCAGATGGCTAAAAACAAAAACTCAGGTGACAGCAGACTCTGCCAAGAAGGTGGAGAAAGAGCACTCCTCCATTGCATTTGGGATTGCAAGCTGGTACAAATACTCTAGAAATCAGTTTGGTGGTTCCTCAGAAAATTGGACATAGTACTACCTGAGGACCCAGCTACACCACTTCTGGGCATATACCCAGAATATGCTCCAACATGTAATAAGGGCACATGCTCCACTATGTTCGTAGCAGCCTTATTTATAATAGCCGGAAGCTGGAAACAACTCAGATGTCCCTCAACAGAGAAATGGATACAGAAAATGTGGTACATTTTCAAGATAGAGTACTGCTCAGCTTTTAAAAACAATGACTTCATGAAATTTTTAGGAAAATGGATGGAACTAAAAAATATCCTGAGTGAGGTAACCCAGTCTCAGAAGAACACACATAGTATGCATACACTGATAAGTGGATATTAGGCCAAAGCTCAGAACACCCAAAGTACAATTCACAGACCACAGGAAGAAGGAACAAAACACCCATGGGAGGAGATACAAAGACAAAGTTTGTAGCAGAAATTGAAGGAATCCATTCCATATACAGTTAACAAACCCAGACACTGTCAGAAAACATAATGGGACAAACAAGTAACTAGCAGATGATCATCCTGAAGTGTCCTGCCTCCGATTATTATATAATCTGTGACAGGTGAGTCCTCATTAAGCAAGGCTGTGAGGGACTCATTTTAGAAAAGATTCCTGCTATTAATATGTTTTTCCTGTTATTATTAAGCATATATAACTATCACTAAGTAGTAGCACATCCCTTTGGAGCAGATTTCTGCAGATCCAAGACGATGTACTATCTTGTAGTGATGCTATATAGACAAATAGATGACTTAAATCTTAATAATGATCCTATAAGAATTCCTAAAATTATAGCTGTGATTACTAAGTTCTTTTATAATGGGACTGCTATTTGGTCCTTTTCTGATAGTCAAGGCTGCAATGAGAACTCTGCCAGTCTCTCAAGTGTTACCAGTTAATTGCTCTTAGATAGTAACTAGACTTTCTCCTACTGAGAGCACATTCCAAGAGGTTGTAAAAGAATTAACCAAAGGTCATAAAAAGGGACAGAACAAGTCCCATGGTAAGGACAAGGTTTAGAATTATTAAAAGACTTTTTTCTTACAAACACGGTTTGATTCATTTAGCATTAAAAAGGTGGAAGCCTTTTCTTTCTCTATGTAATAAAGATTGGAGTGCATTTTTCATCCAGAATGAAAGACTTGAGACTTGAGTTCGTTCTGAAGTGGTGCTTGGTCTTTTGCCCCATATGCATATGTAAGTATGTATGTGTGTGTAATTATGTAATTGTGAGTAAATGTATATGTGTGTGTGTGTGTGTGTGTGTGTGTGTGTGTGTGTGTGTGTGTGTGTGTGTGTAAGTGTGAGAACGCATGTGAGCTGGGACCAGTTGGGTTTGAGTGAAAATGAATAAATGAGCATGAATGAAGCTGAATATAAATTTATGTGAGATTATGCATATTTGCTTATGTAAAAGTTTTTCCTTCTGCAAGTGTTATTCTCTTCTCCTGGTTCAATAGAAGTTTATTGCTTCAAACCTCCTCCTAGTCAAACAAGCAAGAGGCATCTGGACAATAGAGAAAAGGCTCGAGCAATTAATCCTTTACTTAATCTCCTGCTGTTTTAGGATGAGGTGATGAGTGCCAGAGACTGCAGTTTCTGGCCTCAGAGGATCACAGAAGGCAGGTCAGCTATAAAAGCATAGTAACTTAGATGTAAATAAGTAAACCTTTTATTATACAGTAACCTTAAATTTCTCTTACCCTCCACCTATCTTCTTCACCCTCAAGTGACTCAAGAAGAGCAGACAAGAAAGAAGAAACAACACGCACTGGGGCTGGCCCCTGGCAAGACACTATTGTGGATGCCCACAAGTGCTTTTTGACAGAAGCCTGATAAAGTTGTCTCCTGAAAGGCTCTGCCAGTGCCTGACAAATATAGAAGTGGAGTCTCACAGCCATCCATTAGACTGACCACAGGGTCCCCAATGGAAGGACCCAAGGAACTGAAGGGTTTAACAGCCCCATTGGAGGAAGAAAAATATGAACCAAGCAGATGCCCCCCTCACAGCTCCCAAGGACTAAAACAACATCCAAAAAGCACACAAGGAGGGACACAAGCTTCAGCAGCATATGTAGCAAAGGATGGCCTTTGGGGACATCAATGAGAGAAGAGGCCCTTGGTCCTGTATAGACTTGATTCCCCAGTGTAGGGGAATGTCAGGACAGGGAAGCAGGAGTGGGTGGGTTAGTGAGCAGGAGGAGGGGGAATGGAATGGGGGGGTTTTCAGAGGGGAAACTAGGAAAGGGGATAAAATTTGAAATGTAAATAAAGAAAATATCTAATGAAAAAAAAAACAAAAAACAAAAAACAAATCCCAGAGATTCTACCAGAATGGCCAAGAACAAAACTCATGTGACAGCAGATGCTGGCATGGATTTGAAGAAAGAGGAACACTCTTCCATTGCTGGTGGGACTGCAAGCTGGTAAAAACACTTTGGAAATCAATCTGGTGGTTCTTCAGAAAACGGGAAATAGTTCACTCTGCAGATCCAGCTAGACTACTACTGGGCATATACTCAAAAGATCAGCCTCATTTATAATTGCCAGAAGCTTGAAACAACCCAGATGCCCCTAGATGGAAGAATAGGTACAGAAATATGGTACACTTACACATTGGAGTACTACTCAGCTATTAAAATTGACTTCATGAAATTTGCAGGGAGATGGATGGAACCAGAAAATATCATCCTGAGCAAGGTAACCCAGACACAAAAAAAGTACATGTTATGTACTCACTGATAGATAAGTGGATATTAGCCCAAAAGTTGAAAGTATCCAAGATACAATCCACCAACTATATGGAGAATAAGAAGAAGGAATATCAAAGTGTAGATTGGGAACAAAATAATCACAGAAGGTAGAGGGAAGGAGGGATCTGGGAAGGAGAGCAGAGGGGGAGGAAAAATATGGGGCAGAGTCAGTCAATGGAAGGAACAGGGGAGAATACAGATTGTCAGGAAATTGAATAGAAACATGGAGCAGTGGGGGATGGGGAAGTGGGGGTAGCCACTAGCAAGTCCCAGACTCCAAGGAAGCAAGAGGCTCCTAGGACTCAATGGCATGACTTTACCCAAAATACCAAACAAAGAGGAGATACAACCTGTAGTGATCACCTCCAGTAGATAGGCATGGACCCCAGTTGAGGGAGGGGCCACCAACACATCTCAAAAATTATTACCAAGAAGTGTTCACTGTCCAAAGGAAAGACAGGGACAAAAAATGGAACAGAGACTGAAGGAAAGGCCACCCAGAGACGATCCCACCTAGAGATTCCTCCCATCTGCAGACACCAAACTCCCACACTATTGCTGATGCTAAGAAGCACTTGCTGATAGGAGCCTGGTATGGCTATTCACTGAGAGGTTCTACCAGCACCTAACTAATACAGATGCAGATACTCACAGCCAACCATGAGACTGAGCTGAGGACCACAATGGAAGAATTAGGGGAAAGACTGAAGGAGTTTAAGGAGATTGCAACCCCATAAGAAGACCAATATCAACTAACTGGACTATCCAGAGCTCCCAAGGAATTATCCATCAACATAAGAGTATATGGAGAGAGCCATGGCTACAGATACATATGTAGCAGAGGACGGTCTTATCTGATATCAATAGGAGGGAGGCCGTTGGTCCTGTGGAGGCTTGAAGTTCCAGCATAGGGAATCCTAGATTGGTGAGGTAGAGTTAGTGGTTGGAGAAGTACCCTCATAGAAAGAAAGGGGGGAAGAGGAGATGGGATATGGGGTTTGAGGAGAGCTAACTTGGAAGGGGGATATCCTTTGAAATATAAATGAATAAAATGATTAATAAAGAGATGATTATAAAGAGAATAAAATCTACATTTGCATAGACTTACATTGCTCTAGATATAAAGTGTCATAGAAACATTTCTTTTCTTTTTTTTTAATTTTCATGAGATATTTTCTTTATTTACATTTCAAATGTTATCCCCCTTTCCTAGCTTCTCATCCGAAACCCCCTATCCCATCCTCCTGCTCACCAACCCACCCATTCCCACTTCCTGGCATTGGCATTCCCATATACTGGGGCATAGAACCTTCACAGGACCAAGGACCTCTCTTCCCATTGATGACGTTCTAGGCCATTCCCTGCTACATATGCAGCTAGAGCCATGAGTCCCACCATTTGTTTTCTTTGGTTGATGATTTAGTCCCTGGAAGCTCTGGAGATACTGATTAGTTCATATTGTTGTTCCTCCTATGGGGCTGCAAACCCCTTCAGCACCTTGGGTCCTTTCTCTAGGTCCTTCATTGGGGGCCCTCTGCTCAGTCCAATGGATGACTGTGAGCAGCCACTTCTGTATTTGCCAGGCACCGACAGAGCCTCTCAGGAGAGAGCTATATCAGGCTCCTGTCAGCAAGCTCTTGTTGGCATCCACAATAGTGTCTGGGTTTGGTGGTTATTTATGGGATGGATCCCCAGGTGGGGCAGTCTCTGGATGGTTATTCCTTCAGTCTCTGCTCCGAAATTTGTCTCTGTAACTCCTTCCATGGATATTTTGTTCCCCCTTCTCAGAAGAATAGAAGTATCCACACTTTGGTCTTTCTGTTCTTGAGTTTTATGTGTTTTGCAAGTTGTATCTTGGGTACTCTGAGCTTCTGGGCTAATATCCACTTATCAGTGAGTGCATATGATGTCTGCTCTTCTGTGATGGTGTTACCTCACTTAGTATGCTATCCTCCAGATCCATCCATTTGTCTAAGAATTTCATAAATTCATTGTTTTTCATAGCTGTGTAGTACTCCATTGTGTAAATGTACCAAATTTTCTGTATTCATTCCTCTGTTGAGGGACCTCTGGGTTCTTTCCAGCTTCTGGCTATTATAAATAATGCTGAAAAGAACATAGTGAAACATGTATCCTTATTTCCTATTGGAGAAACTTCTGGGTATCTTCCCAGGCATGGATACATTTCTGAGAGCTGTGAGTACAATTCCTTTAATATCACTTACACAAGTTTATTCACCTCCTAACTCACTCCCATTGACTAACAATCTATTTGTTCTGTCCATGTTAATGGTTAAGAATTATCTTGGGGTGTATGCCACCTCCCTTGGGCAGGCAAGTGCACAAGTGTGTGCATGCACCTGTGTGCATGTGCTTGTATCCAGACTCCACCAATATTGGATACTGATTTAACAACATATCCATGCCCTCTAGCTCAGTACCAAGCTGGATAGTAATTTTTACTAAATGCTCTCAATTGTAATCATTTCTAACACTTAATGAACAGTAATGTCTAATGATACCAATATAAGTGTTTCAAATGTAAAACTCAGGACTATATTTAACAATCTATTAAGGTTCAGTTAGCTATATTTTCACATGCTGCAAGACATTTTAAAAATGATTTCAAAAAAATCATGATATAAGCTAAAAAATACTGTAACATCCCTTCAGCGGTTTATCTTATCTAAAGGAGAAGGGCACTCCAATTTAGATCTCCTCCAAAGCTTTCCTCTGTCTTCCAGTCTTTTCACAACAGAATCAAACTTTTCCAGATTCTTTAGAATCACAGATTGCAACAACTAGGTCAAACATATCCATAAGCATAAGTGTATACACACATAGAGATACACACATGTGCACACTCAGGCACATATGTATTTGCACACACACATGCACTCGCATGCTCACACATGCATACAGGCTTATGCACATATTTACACATACTAATGCACAGCTCAAGTGCTAAGAAAGCTGTGGAACAGTATACAGTCAATGATCCTAACTTCATTGAATTCCATTAAATACATCCAAGTAAATTACATATAATGATTTAGGGATTTGAAAGGAAATAATTTTTAACTAAGAGCTGACTTATCAGTCAGCTGCCTCAAAAACATCCTTTCTGTTCTTTAAAGCAATAAATCTAATTACAGTTATTTTGGTTGATGTTTCTGACCCAAATACTGCCTTTAATGGTATCTTTACAGTATTTACTAGATATAGCAGCCTAAAGGAGGTTATGGGTATAAATAGGACAGTAATTTGGCCTAGGAACTATTCCCAAGTGTTTGCCATGTATTCCAAATGACTGCCTATGACAGGGAGAGATCTTTTCCTGATAAAATTTCAGTTAGTATATCTACCTCCAGATCCATACTAGGAATCTCAATTGTGTAGAATATATTCATGCCAGAGTACAGATTTCTAATTGTAAACATCAGTGAATACTGAATTATGTTAGAGAAAAAATATATGTGCTATTCAGTGAAATTTTGATTTCAATTTTAAGTTTGATATGGGAGATTCAACTTTTCTGATGTTCATTATCAGCTCTATACAATTTTCAAGGACTAGATGGCAATTTTCAGGCTCACTAACCACTATCACTATTATTTACTACATGTTCCTATCAGAATGAACAGCATGATGTTCTTAGAAAACTCTCTTTACCTTCTACTACTGTGTCTGTACTAAAACTATGGTTCTGGCTCATCATTCTGTACAAAAGAAATCACAAGGACAAAATAGGACAAGGCAAAGCCCTCATAAACAGGCTGGACAAGAACATCAAATAGGAGGAAGTATCTTAAGAAGGAGATGAAGGAGTCTGCATCCACATAGAAGGAACAACACTATGAACTAACCGGTATCCCCAGAGCTCCCAGTAGTTATACCACCAAGCAAAGAGGGACATGATGGGACTCTTAGCTCTAGCTGCATATGTAGCAGAAGAAGGCCTAGTAGGTCATCAATGGAAGGAGATACCCTTGGTCCTGTAAGGGCTCTATGCCTCAGTGTAGGTGAATACCAGGGCCAGGAAGTGGGAGTGGGTGGGTTGGTGAGCAGGGGGAGAGGAGAGAGGATAGGGGGTTTTCGGAGGGGAAACCAGAAAAGGGGATAACATTTGAAATGTAAGTAAAGAGAGAAAATATTTAATAATAACAATATAATAATAATAAAGACAGGCAAAAGAGCAAGAAATATACCCATTCCCACTTTTAGGAGTCTCATGCTCTAGTATAGTAGTTAGAAGTATGATATATCTTAGTCATAAAAGAAGACAATACAGGCAGCATTATGAAGTACTTTAATGTGAAATGTTCCCAATAAATAAGCGCAGGCTTGAGTACTCATTCCTTGTATGGTGCTTCTTTTGAGGAAGGTTATAAATGTCTAGACAGTAGATTCTTGTTGGAGAAAGGACAACACTCTGAGTGGACCTGGAAGCTTTATAGTCTTCCCTTATTTCCTTTTTCCTCTCTCTGTTTCTTGGTTGACCATGCAATGTGACATGCTGGTCTCATGTTTCTGTTTTGATACCTTCTCTGCCATGATAAATGTATTTTCATGAAAATATCAGCTGAAATAAATTCTCCCTTACACTGCACTGGTCAAATAATGTGTTGCAGCAATGTTCAAAGTAAATACAACAGAAATTACTTTTCCTAATAGTTACTGTTCCATGTTTCTAAATGAAATATTATCTAGTCAACTCTAATTTTCCTAGCAGGATGCCTAAACAAAATATTGAAGTGACTCTGCTATCTGCATAAGTGGTGACATAGAAATGTTTCTGTCATTAAATAGACAATGCTGGATACATTCTCTAGGCTCTTGTACATCCATGTTCTGCTATCAATATCTGTGATCTGAGTTAAGTTAATAAGGTCAGTATCAGTTGTCCACTATAATCCATTTCCTATCCTACATATTAAGTTCTTTGTTAGAAAGCAAACCTATCTGTTACTCTGTTGCATGAAAATTTAAAAGCATGCTACTGCCTTTGCTCAGGAGCTGCCAACCCACTCTGACCCCTCTCTGCTTTCTATTGCTTCATCCAGCTTAGCCCAGGATTGATAGCAACCATCCCCCATCTGAGCTTCTCTCCCTACCCACCTTTGCTCCACGTATGAAAAACACTCAGACAGCTTTACTACTTTAGAATTTGCCTGCTAGCACAATTCCTGAGCTCAAATGCATGCCTTTAACAATGCATAACCTGATCTTCCTTCTGAGCCCAGCAGAGGACAATAAGGGCTCCAGAGTGCTCTCCACACCGCAGGACCTCGGGATCACTTCTGAATCACTGGTGAGTGGAACACAACATCAGCTCCAAAGAATCAGAGAGTCTTGTGCAAGCAGAAACAAAGACAAAGGAACCCTGCCCCACAAGAGGCTGGGATCCATTCAGTTTGGGGCCAGCACCTCCATCTTCTGCATGAAGCCAGCCTAGAGCAGCTAGGGCACCAGAGGACTATCCATGCCACAGGAACCCTAGAACACCCAGGTCCTCCTGATCACCTGAGAGCACATGGTCGATAGAAGCAACAGAGCTTCTTGATCAGGGTCCAGTCCAGCCTTCATCCTCAGCCAAGAGACAGAACTGAGACCCATATCCATGGGCACATTCCTTGCCAGAGGAGAGTTGGACTACAGGGAGATTTCTGACTCAGGAGGTGGATAAGAGCTCCAGACTGCTGTACACCTGCCCTGTAAGAGGAGAGTTTGCCTGCAGAGAGAGCTCTGACCACTGGAACTCAGGAGAGAGTTGGACTCCCAGGAGTACTGACAGAGGCTAAAAGAATCACAGGAGGATCAAACTCCAATCAGACACAGCTTGAACAGTGACACCAGAGATTTCCAGATGGCGAAAGGCAAACTTAAGAATCTTACTAACAGAAACCAAGAATACTGGGCAACATCAAAACCCAGTACGCCCACCACAACGAGTCCTGGATACCCCAACACACCCAAAAAGAAAGATGCTGATTTAAAATCATATCTCATGATGGTGGTAGAACATCTTAACAAGGGCATTAATAACTCATTAAAGAAATACAGGAGAACACTGTTAAACAGGTAGAAGCCCTTTAAGAAGAAGGACAAAAGTCCTTCAAGGAATTACAGGAGAACACTGCTAAACAGGTAGAAGTCATTAAAGAACTACAGGCAAACACTGCTAAACAGGTAGAAGAAACACAAAAATCCCTTAAAGAATTCCAGGAAAACACAACCAAACAGGCAAAGGAATTGACCATAACCATCCAAGATCAAGAAATGGAAGGAGAAACAATGAAGAAAACCCAAAGGGAGACAACTCTGGAGATAGAAACCCTAGGAAAGAAATCAGGATCCTGTGAGCATCAGGAACAGAATACAAGAGATGGAAGAGAGAATCTCAGGTGAAGAAGATTCCATAGGAAACATGAACAAAATAATCAAAGAAAATGCAAAATGCAAAAAGATCCTAATTCAAAACATCCAGGAAATCCAGGACACAATGAGAAGAAAAAACCTGTGGATAATAGGAGTAGATAAGAATGAAGATTTTCCACTTTTTGCAGATGATATGGTAATTATATATAAGTGACCCTAAAAATTCCACCAGAGAACTCCTAAACCTGATAAACAGCTTCGGTGAAGTAGCTGGGTATAAAATTAACTCAAACAAGCCAATGGCCTTTCTGTACACAAAGGATAAACAGGCTGAGAAAGAAATTAGGGAAACAACACCCTTCTCAATAGTCACAAATAATATAAAATACCTTGGCGTGACTCTAACTAAGGAAGTGAAAGATCTGTATGATAAGAACTTCAAGTCTCTGAAGAAAGAAATTAAAGAAGATCTCAGAAGATGGAAAGATCTCCCATGCTCATGGATTGGCAGGATTAATATTGTAGAAATGGCTATCCTGCCGAAAGCAATGTACAGATTCAATGCAATCCCAATCAAAATTCCAACTCAATTCTTCACTGAGTTAGAAAGGGCAATTTGCAAATTCATCTGAAAAACAAAAAATCTAGGGCAGTAAAAACTATTCTCAACAATAAAAGAACCTATGGGGGAATCAACATGCCTGACCTCAAGCTGTACTACAGAGCAATTGTGATAAAAAAAACTCCATGGTAGTGGTATAGTGGCAGACAGGTAGATCAATGGTATAGAATTGAAGACCAATAAATGAACCCACAACTATGGTCACTTGATCTTTGACAAGGGAGCTAAAACCATCCAGTGGAAAAAAAAAGACAGTATTTTCAACAAATGCTGCTGGCACAACTGGCATTTATCATGTAGAAGAATGAGAATTGATCCATTCTTATCTCCTTGCACAATGCTGAAGTGTAAGTGGATCAAAGAACTCCACATAAAACCTGAGACACTTAAATTTAAAGAGGAGAAAGTGGGGAAAATCCTCCAAGATATGGCACAGGGGAAAAATTCCTAAACAGAACAGCAATTGCCTGTGCTGTAAGATCAAGAATTGATAAATGGGACTTCATAAAATTGCAAAGCTTCTGTAGGGCAAAAGATACTGTCAATAAGACAAAAAGGCCACAAACAGATTGGGAAAGAATTTTTACCAATCTGATAGGGGACTAATATCCAATATATACAAAGAGCTCAAGAAGCTGAACTCCAGAAATTCAAATAATCCCATTAAAAATGGGGTATACAGCTAAGCAAAAAATTCTTAACTGAGGAATACGGAAGGGCTGAGAAGCACTTGAAAAAATATTCAACATCTTTAATCATCAGGGAAATGCAAATCAAAACAACCCCAAGATTCCACCTCACACCAGTCAGAATGGCTAGGATCAAAAATTCAGGTGATAGCAGATGCTGGTGTGAATGAGGAGAAAGAGGAACATTCCTCCATTGTTGGTGGGATTGCAAGCTGGTACAACCACTCTGGAAATCAATCTGGTGCTTCCTCAGAAAACTGGACATAGTACTACTGCTAGATCCAGCAATACCTCTCCTGGGCATATACCCAGAAGATATTCAAACTGGTAATAAGGACACATGCTCCACTATGTTCATAACTGCCTTATGTATAAGAGCCATAATCTAGAAGTAACCCATATGTCCCTCAACAGAAGATTGGATATAGAAAATGTGGTACATTTACACAATGGAGTACTACTCAGCTATTAAAAACAATAAATTTATGAAATTCTTGGGCAAATGGATATATCTGGAGGATATCATGCAGAGTGGGGTAATACAATCACAAAAAAGTCACTTGATATGCACTCACTGATAAGTGGATATTAGCCCAGAAACCTAGAATACCAAGATACAACTTCCAAAACACAAGAAAATCAAGAAGGAAGACCAACGTGTGGATACTTCATTCCTCTCTCGAATACGGAATAAACTATCTATGGAAGGAGGTGCAGAGACAATGGTTGGAGCTAAGATGAAAGGATGGACCATCCTGAGACTGTCCCACTCGGGGGTCCATCCCATAATCAGCCACCAAATGCAGACACTATTTCATAAGCCGGCAAGATTTTGCTGAAAGGACCCTGATATAGCTGTATCCTGTGAAGCTTTACCTGTGCCTGGCAAATACAGAAGTGGATGCTCACAGTCATCTATAGTATGTAGCACAGGGCCACCAATATAGGAGCTAGGGAAAGTACCCACGAGCTGAAGGGGTCTGCAACCCTATAGGTGGAACAACAATATGAACTAACCAGTACCCCCAGAGCTCATGTCTCTAGCTGCATATGTAGCAGAAGATGGCCTAGTTGGCCATCATTGTGAAGAGACGCCCTTGGTCTAGCAAACTTTATATGCCCCAGTACAGGGGAACGCCAGAGCCAAGAAGTGGGAGTGAGTGGGTAGGGGAGCAGGGAAGGGGGAGGGTATAGGGGACTTTTGGGATAGCATTTGAAATGCAAATGAAGAAAATATCTAATAAAAAAAAAAAACCAATGTATTACCTCATCTCTCCTGTCCTAAGCTTAATCATCTTGCCCCTGCCAACCTCCTAGGCCATCCACTGGTAGTAACTGCTGCTGGGATCCTGGAGATCTTAAATGATGACTGTGTGCTACTTGGTCCAAACCTGACCGAAAAACCCCTCTCTTTCACTACTTCTCTATATTTCTTCTGGGACCCAAGTACTAACTGAACCTTCTGTCCAGCAATTGGTTCCAAGCCTTCCTTATTGACTAATTCAAGTGCCAGTTAGGAAACCGGACCTTAGTATCAGTACCTCCTTCTACATTACTGCTTTTATAATTCTAAAAGGACTTCACCTCATTGATAAAATCAAAGTAAAATCTTTAAAATGCCCAAGATTTTCACATAGTACAATATATACTGACTTCTGCATCTGCATGTCAACCTACTGGATTCCATCATTCCTTGTGAGTCTTTTTTTTTTCACCCTTTCTTATTTAGATTCCAATTCCACTGCTTAGAATATGCTCTTTTATTGCTCTTCTAGCTTGTTACTGTCTAGGAAGCATTTTTTGTCTTCCTTATCTCAAGTCTGTGTGTTTGCCAAAGGCATAACACTAAAGGCACAAAACTTCACTGGTAATTTTTAAAGCACTGTGGACCTTTGAAATTGACAAAATAATTCACATATCAATGTAGTTATTGGAACAGAAGGTTTATTTGTGACTTCCACCTCACCTCCAATCACATGGAAATTAGTGCTTTTTTAGTCATAGCACCATACTCAAATGCATGTTTTCATAACATTTGCTAGCATCCATGGGCATCTGCTCTCTTATTAAAAGAAGTTAGAAATACTTTTACAAATATCTAAAAACTCTTCTAACTTTCTGGCAAGAAACTGCTACTCCCTGTCTAGTCAAGTAGTAGCAAATGTAAATGACAGTACTGACTGAGGTTATTGGAAAAGTAAGTATAACTCTTTAACCGTCTTCAATTTCAAAAGTTTCTCCACTGATAATAAAATCACAAAATATGTAACTCCCAGGAGACCATAAGTGTGACTTTAATTTCATTTAGGGAAGCAGAATAAATTGATACATATGTATTTATAAAATTCCAGCAATACATTAAGTAATTTGAAAAGTCCTCTGGTTTATTAGAAACAAAGAACAAGAACGCATTTTAGTCCTGATGTAAAGTCTGAGTCTAGCTGAAACAATACATCCATAAGGTTATGGTTCATTCCACAAAGGCTGGCCTAGATCCAGTGGACAGGCACATTTAGCAGCTCCACACTGTTAAGGGTAAAACAAAACAATTATTTTTTGATAGAAGTTCTGTAGACTTAGAATTTTGTGTGAGAAAAGCCTGTTTTCTTTCTTATAAATGAGGTTATAAACGAAAGCATTTAAGTTTCCTATATAGTGCCTTATCAAAAAATGGACATTTGGTTTCTCCAAATGTGTCTTATGAAGCATGGATGATTTTCACCAACATATTTTCCTGGCTCTCATCTTTTCTAAAATATAAATAAACAGACTTAGAAGTGTGATTTGGCAAATTTGCTTGGTGGGTATTGTTTCCTACCAAGACTGACAGCCAGATTTCAATTTTTGGTATGAATTTGGTAAGTAGAAAAAAATCACTTTCCCTACCAGGTCCCTCCCTCCATGAAAAACAGGCAACCTCAGGAAATAGGTTGGGGGGACCCTCCAGAATGCTCCAGAGACCTGGGAGGTAAGAGACTCTCAGGAATCAAAGGGAGGGATCTTAGATGAAATGCCCTCCATTGGGGAGAGGAAACTTATAGAGCCCACCTTCAGCAGGAAAACAGGGCATCAAGTGAGGGATGGGGCTGCCATCCCATATTAACATCTCTGACCCATAATTGTTCCTGTCTGAAAGAATTACAGGGATGAAAACAGAGAAGAGCCTGAGGAAAAGAAGGTCCAGTGACAGACCCGAACTGGGATCCAGCTCAAGGGGAGGTCCCAAGGCCTGACACTATTACTGAGGCTATGGAGTGCTCACAGATGTGACCTACCATGACTGCCCTCCTAAAGACTCGACAAGCATCTAAAAGAGTCAGATGCAGATATTTTTACCCAACCAATAGACAGAAGAAGCTGACCCCAGTTGTTGAATTGGGGAAGGCTGAAAGAAGCTGATGAGAAAGGCAATCCTTTAGGTGGACCAGCCATCTCAATGAATCTGGACCCCCAAGATCTCTCAAACATTGGACCACCAAATAGAGAGCATACACTAGTTGATATGAGGTCTCCAACACACATACAGTAGAGGACTTCCTGGTCTGTGTTCATTCAGAGATGATGCACTAAAGCCTCAAGAGACTGGAGGACCAACGGAGTATAGAGGTCAGGTAGAATGAGGGGTGGAGACATCCATGTGGAGACACAGGGTGTGGGATGTGGAGCTGTAGAAGGGTGGATGGGGGTGGGGAATGGAATGTGGAGTGTAACAAATAAATTAAAACAAAAACAAAAGAAAAAATCAATTCCTCAATTTGTTCTCTGACTTCCAATGTGTACCATGGCACTCACATGATAAAACACACACATAATAAATACACAGACAAACAAACAAACACATGCAGTTTTCTATGAAATTTCTATGAAAAACACATGATAACTTTCTATGAGAAATGTTTTACTATGGACATTTATTTATCTCTACTTCTGAATTCTGTGTTTATGTATTGATGTGAATGTGTGTCTCAAAACTCATCTTTGAAAAAAATAAAATCTTTTTTATTTCATTTTTTATTAGATATTTTCTTCATTTACATTTCAAATGCTATACCAAAAGTCCCCTATACCCTCCTTCCGTCCTGCTCCCCAACCCACCAACTCCCGTTTCCTGGCCCTGGAATTCCCTGTACTTGGGCATATGATCTTCACAAGACCAAGGGGCTGTCCTCCCATGAATGGCCAACTGAGAAATTCTCTGCCACTAGAGACACAGTTCTGGGGGATACTAGTTAGTTCATATTGTTGATCCTCCTATACAGTTGCAGACCCCTTTAGGTCCTTGGGTGTTTTCTCTAGCTCCTTCTTTAGGGTCCCTGTGTTACATCCAATAGATGACTGTGAACATCCACTTCTGTATTTACCAGGCACTGGCATAGCCTCACAAGAGAGAGCTATATCAAGGTCCTGCCAACAAAATCTTTTTGGCATATGCAGTAGTGTCTGGGTTTGGTGATTTATATGGGATGGGTCCATGTGTGGGGTAGTCTCGAGATGGTTTTTCCTTCCTTCTTAGCTCCAAACTCTGTCTCTGTAACTCTTTCCATGGGTACTTTGTTTCCCGTTCTAAGAAGGAATGAAGTATCTACACTTTGATCTTCCTTCTTCTTGAGTTTCATGTGTTTTGTAAATTGTGTCTTGGATCCTCTAAGTTTTTGGGCTAACATACACTTATCAGTGAATACACCTCATGTGAGTACTTTTGTGGTTGGGCTACCTCAATCAGGATGATATCCTCCAGATCCATCCATTTACCTAAGAATTTCATGAATCCATTGTTTTTAATTGCTAAGTAGTATTCCGATGTGTACCACATTTTCTGTATCCATTCCTCTGTTGAGGGACATCTGGGTTCTTTCCAGCTTCTAGCTATTATAAATAAGGCTGCTAGGAAAATAGAGGAGCATATGTCCTTATTATAAGTTGGAATATCTTCTGGTATATGCCCAGAAGAGGAATGGCATGATCTTCCAGTAGTACTATGTCCAATTTTCTGAGGAACCACCAGGCTGATTTCCAGAGTGGTTGTACAAGTTTGCAATCCCACCAACATGGAAGAAGTGTCCCTCTTTCTCCAAATCCTAGCCAGCATCTGCTGTCACCTGAATTTTTTATCTTAGCCATTCTGATTGGTGTGAGGTGGAATCTCAGGGTTGCTTTGATTTGCATTTCCCTGATGATTAAGAATGTTGAACATTTTTTCAGTTGCTTCTCAGCCATTCAGTATTCCTCAGTTCAGAATTGTTTGATAGGCTCTGTGTCCCATTTTTAATATGGCAATTTGATCTTCTGGAGTCTATCTTTTTGATATATATATATATTAGTCCCCTACCAGATTTAGGATTGGTAAAGATCCTTTCCCAATCTGTTGGTGACCTTTTTGTCTTATTCAGAGTGTCTTTTGCCTTACAGAAGCTTTGCAATTTTATGAGGCCCCATATGTCAATTCTCCATCTTACAGCACAAGCCATTGCTGTTCTGCTCAGGAATATTTCCCCAGTGCCCATGTTTTTGAGGCTTTTCCCCACTTTCTCCTATATAAGTTTCAGTGTCTCTGGTTTTATGTGGAGTTCCTTGATCCACTTAGACTTGACCTTAGTACAAGGAGATAAGAATGGATCAATTTGCATTCCTCTTCATGATAACCATCAGTTGTGTCAGAACCGTTTGTTGAAAATGCTATTTTTTCCACTGGATGGTTTTATCTCCCTTGTCAAACAAAGATCAAGTGACCATAGGTGTGTGGGTTCATTTCTGGGTCTTCAAGTCTATTCTATTGATTTACCTGTTTGTCACTGTACCAGGACCATGCAGTTTTTATCACAATTGTTCTGTAGTACAGCTTTAGGTCAGGCATGGCAATTCCAAGAGAGGTTCATTTATCATTGAGAAGAATTTTTGCTATCCTTGGTTTTTTTGTTATTCCAGATGAATTTACAAATTGCCCTTTCTAATTCATCGAATTGAGTTGGAATTTTGATGGAGACTATATTGAGTCTGTAGATTGCTTTCTGCAATATAGCCATTTTTACTATATTGATCCTGCCAATTCATGAGCATTGGAGATCTATCCATCTTCTGAAATCTTTGATTTTTTTCTTCAGAGAGTTGAAGTTCTTATGCAGATCTTTCACTTCCTTAGTTAGAGTCACAGTACGATATTATATATTATTTGTGACTATTGTGAAGGGTGTTGTTTTCCTAATTTGTTTCTCAGCCTGGTTAACATTTTTGTGTAGAGAAAGGCCATTGATTTGTTTGAGTTAATTTTATACCCACCTACTGCACTGAAGTTGTTCATCAGGATTAGGAGTTCTCTGTTGGAATTTTTAGGATCAGTTATATGTACCATCATATCATCTGCAAATAGTGATATTTTGACTTCCTCCTTTCCAGTTTGTATCCCCTTGACCTCCTTTTGTTCTATAATCCTCTGGCTAGAACTTCTAGTACTATATTGTATAGGTAGGTAGAAAGTGGGCAGCCTTGTCTAGTCCCCAATTTTATTGGGATTGCTTCCACTTTCCTCTCTATTTACTTTGATGTTGGCTCCTGGTTTGCTGTAGATTGTTTTTAAGGTATGGGTCTTGAATTCCTGAACTTTCCATGACTTTTATCATAAATGTGTGTTGGATTTTTTTAAATGCTTTCTCAGCATCTAATGAGATGCTCATGTGGTTTTTGTCTTTGAGTTTGTTTATAAAGTGTGTTACATTGATGGGTTTCCATATATTAAACCATCCCTGAATCCCTAGAAGGAAACCTACTTGATCATGATGGATAACTGTTTTGATGTGTTCTTGGATTCAATTAGTGAGAATTATATTGAGTATTTTTGCTTCGATATTCATAAGGGATATTGGCCTGAAGTTCTCTATCTTTGTTGAGTCTTTATGTGGTTTAGGTATCACAGTAATTGTGGCTTACTAGAATGAATTGTATAAAGTAACTTCGTTTGCTATTTTGTGGAATAATTTGAGGAGAACTGGAATTAGGTCTTCTTTGAAGGTCTGATAGAATTCTGCACTAAACCCTTCTGGTCCTGGAGTTTTTTGTTTGGGAGACTATTAATGACTGCTTCTATTTCTTTAGGTGATATAGGATTGTTTAGGTCATTAATCTGATCCTGTTTAACTTTGGTACCTGGTATCTGTCTAGAAATTTGTTCAATTATCCAGGTTTTCCAGTTTTGTTGAGTATAGCTTTTTGTAGCAGGATCTGATGGTGTTTTGGATTTCCTCAAGCTCTGTTGT
The DNA here is from genome assembly GCF_000001635.26 of Mus musculus. Lineage (NCBI taxonomy): Eukaryota > Metazoa > Chordata > Mammalia > Rodentia > Muridae > Mus > Mus musculus. The sequence continues at coordinate 3,767,133 of NC_000075.6, read as the reverse complement.
TATGTCTTGCTTTTCATTTCTGATTTTGTTAATTAGTATAAGGTCCCTGTGCCCTCTAGTGAGTCTGCCTAATGGTTTGTCTATCTTGTTGATTTTCTCAAAGTACCAGCTCCTGGTTTGGTAGATTCTTTGAATAGTTTTTTTTGTTGCCACGTGGTTGATTTCAGCCATAAGTTTATTTCCTGCACTCTACTCCTCCTGGGTGAATTTGCTTCCTTTTCTTCTAGAGCTTTTTAGGTGTTCTGTCAAGCTGCTATGGTATGCTCTCTCTAGTTTATCTTTTTGGAAGCACTCAGAGCTATCAGTTTTCCTCTTAAGAAAGCTTTCATTGTGTCCAATAAGTTTGGGTATGTTGTGGCTTCATTTTCATTAAATTCTAAAAAGTCTTTAATTTCTTTCTTTATTTCTTCCTTTCCTAAGTTATCATTGAGTAGAGTATTCTTAAGCTTCCACGTGGATATTTGCTTTCTATTATTTATGTTGTTATATAAGATTAGTCTTAATCCATGGTGATCTGATAGGATGCATGGGATAATTTCAATATTTTTCTATCTTTTGAGACCTGTTTTGTGGAGAAGGTGCCATGAGGAGCTGAGAGGAAGGTATAACCTTTTGTTTTAGGATAAAATGTTCTCTAGATATCTGTTAAATCCATTTCATTCATAACTTCTGTTAGTTTCAATGTGTCTGTTTAGTTTCTGTTTCTGGCATCTGTCCATTGATGAGAGTCAGGTGTTGAAGTCTCCCACTATTATTGTGTGAGGTGCAATATGTGCTTTGAGCTTTACTATAGTTTCTTTAATGAATGTGGATGCCCTTGCAGTTGGTGTATAGATATTCAGAATTCAGACTTCATCTTGGAAGGTTTTACCTTTGATGGATATGAAGTGCCTCTCCTTGTCTTTTTTTGTAACTTTGGGTTGACAGTCAATTTTATTCCATATTAGAAAAGCTACTCCAGCTTGTTGCTTAGTACCATTTGCTTTGAAAATTGTTTTCCAATCTTTTACCCTGAGGTAGTGTCTGTCTTCTTCCCTAAGGTGGGTTTCCTGTAAGCTGCAAAAAGTTGGGTCCTGTTTATGTAGCCAGTCTGTTAGTCTATGTCATTTTATACAGGAATTGAGTCCATTGATGTTAAGAGATATTAAGGAAAAGTAATTGTTGCTTCCTGGGTTTTTTTGTTGTTGTTGTTGTTGTTGTTGTTGTTAGAGTTGGGATTTATATCCGTTGCAGGCCTGCATTCATGGAAAGATATTGTGTGAATTTGATTTTGTCATGTAATACTTTGGTTTCTCTTTCTATGGAAATTGAAAGTTTTGCTGGGTGTAGTAGCTGGCATTTGTCTTCTCTTAGGGTATGCATAATATCTCTCCAGGATCTTCTGGCTTTCATAGTCTCTGCTGAGATGTCAGGTGTAATTCTAATAGGTCTACCTTTATGTGTCACTTGACCTTTTTCACTTAGTGCTTTTATACATTTAGTGCATTTGTTGTTCTGGTTATTATGTGTCAGGAGGAATTTCTTTTCCGGTACAATCTATTTGGAGTTTTGTAGGCTTCTTGTATGTTCATGGGCATCTCTTTCTTTAGGTTAGGGAAGTTTTCTTCTATAAATTTTTTTTTAAGATATTTACTGAGATGAAAGGATGGACTAGAGATGAAAGGATGGACCATGTAGAGACTGCCATATCCAGGGATCCACCCCATAATCAGCATCCAAATGCTGACACCATTGCATATACTAGCAAGATTTTATCGAAAGGACCCAGATGTAGCTGTCTCTTGTGAGACTATGCCGGGGCCTAGCAAACACAGAAGTGGATGCTCACAGTCAGCTAATGGATGGATCACAGGGCTCCCAATGGAGGAGCTAGAGAAAGTACCCAAGGAGCTAAAGGGATCTGCAACCCTATAGGTGGAACAACATTATGAACTAACCAGTACCCCGGAGCTCTTGACTCTAGCTGCATATGTATCAAAAGATGGCCTAGTCGGCCATCACTGGAAAGAGAGGCCCATTGGACACGCAAACTTTATATGCCCCAGTACAGGGGAACACCAGGGCCAAAAAGGGGGAGTGGGTGGGTAGGGGAGTGGGGGTGGATGGGTATGGGGGACTTTTGGTATAGCATTGGAAATGTAAATGAGCTAAATACCTAATAAAAAATGGGAAAAAAATATTTACTGACCCTTTAAGTTGAAAATCTTCATTCTCATCTATATCTACAATCCTTAAGTTTGATGTTCTCATTGTATCCTGGATTTCCTGGATGTTTTGGATTAAGATCATTTTGCATTTTGCATTTTCTTTGATTGTTGTGTCCATGTTCTCTATGGAATCTTCTGCACCATTCTCTCTTCCATCTCTTGTATTCTGTTGCTGATGCTTGCATCTGTGGTTCCTGATTTCTTTCCTAGGGTTTCTATCTCCAGAGTTGTCTCTTTTTGGGTTGTCTTTATTGTTTCTACTTCCATTTTTAGATCTTGATACTTTTGTTCAAATCCATCACCTGTTTGGTTCTGTTTTCCTGTAGTTGTCTAAGGTATTTTTGTGTTACCTCTTTAAGGTCTTCTACCTTTTTAGCAGTGTTTTCCTGTAATTGCTTGAGGAATTTTTGTGCTTCCTCTTTAATGGCTTCTACCTGTTTAGCAGTGTTCTCCTGTATTTCTTTAAGTGAGTTATTAATGCCCTTCTTAAAATCCTCTACCACCATCCTGAGATATGATTTTAGATCCAAATCTTGCTTTTCGGATGTGTTGGGACTTGCTGTGGTGGGTGTACTGGGTTCTGATGATGTCCAGTGTTCTTGGTTTCTGTTAGTAAGATTCATTCGTTTGCCTTTTGCTATCTGGTAATTTCTGTTGTTAGATTTTGTAGTTGTCTCTGGCTGGAGCTTGTTCCTCCTGTGATTCTTTAGCCTCTGTCAGCACTCCTGGGAGACCAACTCTCTCCTGAGTCCCTGTGGTCAATACATTCTCTCCAGGCAAGTTCTCCTCTTGCAATGAAGGTGCACAGAAGTCTGGAGCTCAGATCCCCTCCTGATTCCTGGTGTTCGCCCTCTCCCTGGTGTCTGACTCTCCTTTGGCAGGGAAGGTGTTCAGTGGTCTGTGTCTCAGCTCTGTCTCCTGGCAATGATTTCAAGATCCCTGGTGTGCTATGGTGCCTGTAGTGAGGAGAGTCCTCTGGAGACCTTTGAGCCCTCAGTTGAGATTGCACTGAAGATGGTACAGGGCTGGCGCGGTCCAGACCGAACCCCAACTGCTGGTCTAGCAGGCGTTCTTTGTCCCTGTTCCTGCTAGCACAAGACCCTCTGGGTTTTTTGGAACTGATGTTGTATTCCACTCGCCAGTGATCTCCCAGTCCTGGCAGGACTCCGGGAGAGTTCTCTGGGGCCCTCCACGGCAATGGCTCTGAAGATGGTGCTGGGCATTTTTTGTACTTCTATCACGTCTAGTGTTCCAAATAGATTTAAAAAACTGGTTGAAAGCATATTACTTTTAGCATCAGAAGATATGTATATTTAAGGGGCATTTAACTGTTATAAAGTATTTTGATGACTTAAAAATTTTCAATATCAAGTTGTATATTTTAAAATAAATATTATTTGTTTAATAATAATAGAAAAAGCTTCCATTGTAGTGCCACTCTCCAAAGTTCCTCTCAGCCTGCCTAGTCTAATATCTCTATTGACAGTCATTAATTTAAATAAATTCAAATTACCAGTCTTTTATTGTTTGCTTTCAACACATTATCAAATCTCACATTGTACATTATTGATGTTGCCTTTTGCTGACTCTGTCTAGGTAATTACAAAGGGATCAAAACTATAATGTCTGTTTTCTCCAAATTTCCTGGATCCACCCCAGTATTCACATACCTCTAAAAATCTTGTCAACTGGCTGGGCAGTGGTAGCACATGCCTTTAATCCCAGCACTTGGGTGGCAGAGGCCAACCTGGTCCACAGAGTGAGTTCCAGGACAGCCAGGGCTGTACAAAGAAGCCATGTCTTGAAAAACCAAAATACCAAAAAGAACCAAAAGACCAAAATACAAAAACAAAAATAAAACAAAACAACAACAACAACAAAAACAGAATAAAAAGAAAAAAAAATATTGTCATCCAGGCCCATGCAAAGCCTTTAGTTTTCTCATGGCTTAAAATGTGCTCTGTGAAACACATAGCTTCTTCCCATACCCCACCCTTTATAAAACTGTGAATTATTTTAGCAGAATCTCCTTAACATGGCCTACATTTACTGAATTCTTCCACTCCAATTATAATTCATCACTGCTTCTCTGTAATGATAGTGAAACACTAAAAGGTAAACTTGCCAGGCCCATGTATAAAGACTGGGTATTACTGAGTCATCTTGGAGTGTATCTTTGAGATAACTCTCTCTACATTGTTTTCTATTATTGTTCCACCTTCTCTCCTTTGTAATATAAACGTGTCTTGCATATTTTTCTCTTCAAACTTCCTATTCAAGGTTTACCTATACTTTAAAGCTAACAACTGTCTTACATTTTGTAAATCATCAGGGTTGTTTAATAATGGCCTTTGGGACATAGTATTTTTCAGTAGTAGTTAAAATATGCATGTGATTTATGTTATAAATATCCAACTCTTCAAAGTACATAGTAGTAATTATTCTAGGGTATACAACAGCATAGTGCAAATATGCTTAAAAATAAACATGAATGGTTTCGTGATAGAAAATAGGAAGGTCAGCCTTAGAATTGCTTATTTATATTCTTTCTAATATATTTCTCACAATGTACTTGTTTTTACTATTCCTTTCGCCATCCCCTTAAAAGTAATGTGTGTACATGTCTGTTTGCATGTGTGTGTGCATATGTGGATTCACTTGCATGCACAAGTACTTATGAATGCCAGATGTTAACTTCAAGCATCTTCCTTTGTCATTCTCTGCCACAATATTTTGAGAATGATTTTCTCACTGAACCTAGAGCTTCCTGCTTTTGATGGTCAATTTATGCTAGCAAAGCAGCCCACCTGTCTCTGCTCTCCCAGCACCAAGGTTACAAGTGCATTCCACTCTGACTGTATATTTTGAGGGTGCTGATGACCTGGAGTCAGTAACATCAGCGCATATTGTGTCTGAATTGGCAAAATATAATTCTTTTTAAGCAAAATGAACAGCTAAAGCTGACCAATCTACTTATTGCAGATACACATATCCCTTGTATTGAATATGTTAAAAACTAATAGCCCTAGAATTGTATAAGTTCATACATCATTATTTAAATTTAAGAAGCAAGTTTGCTTGAGGAAAATTTGTTATCTGTATTATTTTTGTTTACATACATACATACATAAACACACACACTGAGGAGAGGTAGACAGTGAAGCTAAGGATTACATCAAGAAAATCATTTTGGAGTATAAAACTTGCTGGTAATGTGTCCTAAGTTTAATAACATACAAATAAATATGAAGATCACATCATATTTTAACAGCTTTATTTTCCAATATGTCTATGAAAGCTCATTATATTTTCAGACTTTGGATTTGTTAACCCCAGAAGGCATCACATTTCTTCTTATACTTCTTTTCAAAGCCTCACTTATATCGTATTTAAACTATAGACTAAACAAAGTGAATTTATATATCTATCTTTTCCACTAAATTATATAATTTTAAAATTAAAAAATGCAAGCTGGAGGAGGCGAACACTGAAACTCATGGAGACTAATGATCCCAATAAGATGCAAGATGAAGTATGAAGGAAGAGTGTATAGGCAAGCTTATTCTGATTTCTTCTCTTTCAGGAAATGTCAGTGCATAAGAACCACAGGATTAGGGTGTCCCTCTAGCTTAGAACCAGGCACTGGGCTACATTTTTTTCAATTTTTTTCTTTTCTTTCTTTCTATCTTTCTTTCTTTCTTTCTTTCTTCCTTTCTTTCTTTCTTTCTTTCTTTCTCTTTCTTTTTTTTAGCATTTTGATTGGCATGATTATATTGATTAATCAAAGCATGCATATAGGTGTCAGAACATGACATATATTTATATTAATAGATAGAAGTAGTGCTTGATGAAAACTTTTTATGACCCTGGACTACTTTTATTACAAATTATGCAAAAATAAATTACAGAGAGGTTAAAGACAATTTGTAAAAACTCTTATTTTATATATCTTAGCCATTCTCTACTCAAAATCCTTCCCACTCAGAGTCTAAGTTAGCATCTGCTGTGTGTTCCATATAATTATTCTCTATAGTCTCCGTTTTTCAGGGAGGCACATCTTAATATGAGTACCTCATGAATCATAATCTGAGGGGGAAAATAAGCACATAAGTTCTATCCAAATCTGTTTCCATGTGGCTTATACCATGAAGAGGTTCAACTGCTCAAATTTTCTATGATTATATTAAAACCCTGCCATTCACCATTCGCTTAAATTAAGTGTCCCTGCTGACCTTCATGTAAAAATCCATGGACTCTGACATTACATAATCTGTGTAAAAATCCTTGCAAACTGTTTATCTACTAAGTAGGTAGAGGATTGACCTTCTGGAAATATGGCTGTAACTTTTACAAGAAGTTCATACAGAGTTTGCCAAAAAAAAAACAAACAAACAAATAAATAAATGTTGATTCTTACACAGTTGTGATTTACCCCCATTCAAAGCTAAAAATATTAAGGTTCTGACTGAGAACAATTGACCATATAGGAAAGAGTGAGAATACTTGCATATATTCTTTTAGAAGTAGAGGATCTCACTATATTGATGTTGTGAAGAAGCTCAAAGGTAAATAATATAAACCATATTTTAATATCATTTGTTATGTCCTTTTCTCCAGAAAAATAAATTCCTTATATTGTAGTCTCACTCTCTAAGCAAAAACTAATTATATTTTCAAATTTGCTTAGTATTGTGAGGTTAATTATTTACTAATTTTGAATAAAAAACAGTTGTGCAGAACTATTTTTCTTAAACTGCAATATCAGAATTGCTGAAGTCAATATTTTAAGATGAAATAATGAACTTTTGCTAAGATACTAGAAAGATGTTTATTCTATATAAAGATTTATCTATCTCTCCATAAGTGTGGCAAGTATCACATGTATAATGTATATATATATGTGTGTGTATATATATATATATATATATATATATATATATATATATATATGTAAAATTCATCATCAAGTTCAAAGTAGTATGCATTCTTGTGAGTTGAGAATTTGTTATTAAAGTACATATATATAATTAGCTCATCTCCATTACCTTGTAAATATCCAAAAGGCCACACTGGTGATCAAATCTTGTGTAGAGTTCATTGAGCATGCTGATCACCTGCATGGGAGTACACTGAGCACATATGGCTGTAAAGCCCACAATGTCAGAGAAGAGCATGGTGACATCATCAAACTTTCTGGCCTGTACTTGCTGCCCTTGCCACAACTGCTGGGCTACATCACCAGGGAAAATGGAATACAGCAGATCCACTGTCTTCTTTTTTTCTTCTTCCAGGGCCTGGTGAGTTCTTTCTAATGTGGCCTTTAATTTATCCATCCTCTTCTTCAAGCCATCCTGGGCCTTGGCTTGCTCTCCAACTAAAATTACATCTCGGGTGGCATCATGAATAGGGATGTCTGAGAGATGCAGTCCTCGGCCCATCAGTTCATCCAACTTGTCCACACATGGAGATCCCAAAAACAAAATGGCACTTGATTCTGGGACATGGATCATTTGTCCTTTGATTTCCATCACCTGAGAAAAGGACATGGAAATTTTATCAGTCCTCATCACAAGCAAGCTGAAAAAAAATTATGTAATGCCTGATGGCTAAGAGAAACAAAATTGTTTCTTCACTGTATGAATTGTTGTTTTCACACTAGGAAATATTCAATGTATTCAAAACCATTATACACTTCATGGATCAGAATAGAAATAACTGTTTTCCATCTTATTGTAAAGAAAATGATAAAATATAAAATGAGACTATTGAGAAAATGACACAGGAAAACATTTTTATTCAAGATTGAGAATTATTCCCAGGTGTATTGTTGAATTGGCTTATGAACCAACTCATACCACTTCAGCTTAATAGTAACAGAATCAGGATGAATTGACTTGTCAAAATACCTGTACTTAAGTGTCATTAAAATAACACCACCTTCAAAAATTAAATCTTGGAGTTCAAGATAAATCATCAAGAATATTTAGTGTTAGGTACATAATTTATCCACCTGCTACACAGTACTTGGAAAAAGTAGCAGTCAACATGATGACAAGATTAGTGGGCCCTTCAGTAAGCTGAAAAGTAAAGAAGTTAAACCACAAATCTGTCATTAAGCCATTGTTAGCAGAAAGTGCGTATTCATAAAGTAAAACATACTCCACAGACATAAATTAGAATAGAACTTTAGGCAGTGAAGAATGTAAAGTCCCCTTCTTCCTGGTTCTTTCTGCTGAGGCATACTGCTAGTTGGTCTACTCCCCTTAAGATACCATATCCTGAGCCATCTCAGAAGATCCACTGCACTCAGAGCAGTCAGGCCACTGAGACCACAGCCTGAGGCATCCCAGGAGATGTGTTGCACACAGGGCAACTGATCACCAGCTTTTCTGCTCCCCTAAAGACACCACAGCTTAAAGGCATCCTAGGAGCTCCTCTGTACACAGAGGAACTGAGCAACAGACATCACAGTCTGAAGACCTCCTTGAGATTCTGTGGCATACAGAACAACTTACCCAACAAACTGAAATTCTCCCAGGAGTTCTGATACACACAGGGAAAAAGAAACAACGGTCTGTAGCTGCCCCACTCCATCCCCCGCCCTCAAAGAACATCTTTCCACAAGACAACAGATTGACTGCTCCTCAGTATGAAGGCCTTCCAGGAGATCTACTGTAGCCAGGGAATAAGATCAGCAGCTTCTCTGCCCCTCTGAAGAGACACCAATAGGAAGGTCCCATAGGTGGTCTGCTACAGCCAGGACCTCAGGCCTACCAGAAGACCTGAAGCAACCCAGGGACAAAAGAGGCAGACTCCAGACAGAGTCACCCAGACCATCAAACATGAGGTATAACCAGATGGCTAGAGGCAAGCACAAAACCATAAACAATGGAAGCCAATATATGTGGCATCATCTTAACCCAGTTCTCCCACCATAACATGCCCTGAATATAGAAAGACACCTTGAAATCAGGAAGCTGACCTAAAATCCCATGTCATAAAGTAAGTCCTTTAAGAGAATGTAAATAATGCACTGAAAGAAATAAAAAAAAAAAACAAACAAACAAACAAAAAAAAAAAAAAACAGGTAAACAGGTAGAAGCCCTTAAAGAGTAAACAAATAAATCTCTTAAAGAAATATAGGAAAACACAATCAATGAAAAAGGTGGAGAAATTGAATAAAGCAGTCCAAGATCTAAAAGTGGAAGTAGAAACAATAAAGAAAACACAAATGGATCCCACTTTGGGCCTGTCACTGGAACTTCTTTTTCTCAGTCTCCTCACCATTTCCATCCCTGTAATTCTTTCAGACAGAAAAAATTATGTGTTAGAGATGTGACTGTGAGATGGCAACCTCATCCCTCACTTGATGTCCTGTCTTGCTGCTGGAGGTGGGGACTATAATTGCCCTCTCCCTACTGTCAGGCCTAACACTATTACTATGGAGGCTATGGAATGCTCACAAAAAGGAATCTATCACGAATGCCCTCTGAAAGATCCAACAAGCAGCTGAAAGAGTTAGATGCAGTTAATTGCACCCAACCAATGGACAGAAGCAGCTGACTCCTGTTTTTGAATTAGAGATGGCTGACAGAAGCTGAGAAGGATGGTGAGCCTGTAGGAAGACCAGCAGTTTCAATTAATTTGGACCCCTGACATCTCTCAAACACTAGACCACCAAAGACGGCATACACCAGCTAATCTGAGGCCCCCAACACACATACAGTAGAAGAATTCCAGGTCTGTGTTCATTCAGATTTGAAGGACCTAACTGTCAAGAGACTGGAGGCCCCAGTGAGTTTAGAAGTCAGGTGGGATGGGGGGTGAGGGCATCCATGTGGAGATGGGGTGGGTGGAAAGGAGGTGTGGAATGTGGAGCAGTCTGATGGTGGATGGGGAGGGGAAGGGAGTAAAATATGGAGTGTAAAAAGTGAATTACAAATAACATTAAATTAAAAACAAAAACAAAAATGGAGACAAACCTAGAAATGGAAAAACTAGGAAAGAGGTCAGAAATTACAGATGTAAGTATCACCAACAGATTACAAGAGATAGAAGAAAGAATCTATGGTGTGGACGATATCATAGAAGAGATGGACACAACTGTCAAAGAAAATTCAAAACATAAAATACTCCTGACCCAAAGCATCTAGGAAATTCAGGACACAATGAAACGACCAAATCTAAGAATAATCAAAATAGAGGAGAACGAAGATTCTCAGTTCAAAGGACCTAAAAATGTCTTCAATAGAAACATAGAAGAAACTTCCCCAACCTAAAGAAAGAGATGTCCATAAAGGTACAAAAAGCCTATAGAACACCAAATAAATGGGACCATAAAAGAAAATCTGTTTCTCACATACTAATCAAAACACTAACTGCACAGAACAAAGAAAAAATATTAAGAGCTGTAGGGGAAAAGGACCAAGTAAAATATAATGGTATACCTATCATAATTATACCAGACATCTCAACAGATACTATAAAAGCCAGAAGAGCCTGGTCAGAGGTCATGCAGACTCTAAGAGAACACAAATGCCAGCTCAGGCTACTATACCCAGCAAAACTCTTAATCCACATAGATAGAGAAAATCTTCCTGGATAAAACCAAATTCAAACGGTATCTTATGGGGAATTGCAGGCTGGTATCCAGTCGAGCTGAACCCCAACGGTCATAATTCACCTACATGACACCGTAGTCGTTCCCTCACGTCATGCCATGTGGGTCAGGCATGCTCACCCGGGGCGGAGTAGAAAAGCACCTGGAAGTCTCCCCATGTCTGCCTGCCCAGAGTACAGGAACTCTGGCTGGACGTGGCATATTTTTCCTCCCCAATTTTCCCCAGGGCCCCCAGAGCCCTCCCTTTATTTTGTTCCCAACAGTATCTATCTACCAATCCAGCACTATACAGGATACTAGAAGGAAAGCTCCAACAGAAGGAACGTACCTACAGCAAAGAAAATACAAGATATTAAGCATCTCACAAGAAAGCAAAAGGGAGAGAATCACAAGTAACTAAAGGCACTACAAAACAAAACAAAACAAAAATCAGGAACCAACAGTCATCTATATTTAATATCTCTCAACTCACCTATAAAAAGATACACGCTAACAGATTGGATACACAAACAAAATCGACCATTTTGCTGCATACAAGAAACCAGTACCCCCAGAGCTCGTGTCTCTAGCTGCATATGTAGCAGAAGATGGCCTAGTCGGCCATTATTGGAAAGAGAGGCCCCTTGGTCTTGCAAACTTTATATGCCCCAGTACAGGGGAACGCCAGGGCCAAGAAGTGGGAGTGGGTGGGTAGGGGAGGGGGGCATGGGGGACTTTTGGGATAGCATTTGAAATGTAAATGAAGAAAATACCTAATTTTAAAAAAGGAAAAAAAAAAGAAACACATTTAAATAGCAAAGACAGACACTACCTCAGAGTAAAAGGATGGAGAAAGATCTTCCTAGCAAATGGTCTCAGGAAACAAGTTAGAGTTGCCATCCATCCTAATATCCAATAAAATTGACCTTCATCAAGCATGATGAAGAAGGACACTCCATATTCATCAAAGGGAAAATCCACCAAGAGAAATCCACAGTTCTGAATATTTATGCCCCAAATGCAAGGGTACCCTCATTCACAAATGAAACTTCAGTAAAGCTCAAAACACACATGAACCCCACACAATAATAGTGGAAGACATCAACACCCCATTCTCATCAATGGACAGAAACAGAAGCACAAAAGAGACAGTGAAACTAATAGAGGTTTAAAACCAAATGGATTTAATAGATATCTACAGAACACACTAAAACAAAGAATACACCTTCTTCTCAGCACTTTATGATACCTTCTACAAAACTGACCATATAATTAGTCATAAAACATCCCTCAACTATACAAGAATATTGAAATAACCCCATGCATCCTATCAGATTACCATGGACTAAGGCTGTTCTTCAATAACAGCAAAACAACAGAAAGCCCACAGGCACATGGAAACTGAACAACTCTCCTCAATGACAAACTGGTCAGGGAAGAAAGAAATTAAAGACTTCCAGAAATTTAATGAAAATGTTGACACATCATACCCAAACTTATGGGACACAATGAACATAGTGCTAGGAGGAAAATTAATAGCACTAAGAGAGCTGGTAAAGAAACTGGAGAGATCCTACAGTAGCAACTTAACAGCACACCTGAGAGCTCTAAAACAAAAAGATGTAAACTCACCCAAGAGGAGTAGACAGCTGGAAAAAGTGCAACTCAGGGCTGAAATCAACCAAATACAATCAAAGAGAACAATACAAAGAATAAACAAAATCTGAAGTTGATTCTTTGATAGAATCAACAAAATAGATAAACCCCTAGCCAAACTCACTAAAGGGCAAAGAGGCAGTATCCAGATTAACAAGATCTGAAAAGAAAGGGGAGCCATAAAGCAGAGAAATGGGGAAATTGAAAAAAATCATCAGATCCTATTATAAAAGCCTATACTCAACAAAACTGGAAAATCTTGATGAAATTTACACAATGGAATGCAATTCAGGCATTAAGAATGAGGACATCCTGAGTTTTTCAGGCAAATGGGTGGAACTAGAAAATAACATACTGAGTGAGGTAACTCAGACCCAAAACAACTTGTTTGGTATGTACTTAATAATAAGTAGATATTAGAGCAAAAAAATGTACAGAATACACTAGATACAGTCCACATAACTCAAAAAGATCAACAAGCTGAAGTGCCCAGGTGAGGATGACTCAGCTCTACTTGGGAAACAGAAGAAAGCAATGTCAAGTGGGGAGGCAAGGACCTCAGAGGGAAAGTGACTCAGTGAGAGGGAAGAGGAGAACCTGATCTGGTATTGGGTGAGGGAAAAAGACTGAAGCCCTGAGGGCAAGAAGAAAGAATGGAAACAGGCACTCTCAGGAGGTAGAAAGTTGGGGGGACCCTCAAGAATGTACCAGATAACTGGGAGGTGAGAGACACTCAGGACTCAAAGATCTTACATGACATGCTGGACAGTAGGGAAAGGAAACGTATAGAGTCCAGCTCCAGCAGGAAGACAGAGCATCAAGTGAGAGAGGGAATTGTTATTCCACAGTCAAAACTCTGAGCCATAATTTTTCCTGTCTGAAAGAACTTCAGGGATGGAAATAAAGAGAGTAACAGGTCCAAAGTAGGATCCAGCTCAAGGGGAGACCCCAAGGCCTGACACTATTACTGAGTCTATGGAGTACTCATAAAAAGGGACCTACCATGTTTGCCCCTTGAAAGACCCAATTAGCAGCTGTAAGGGTCAGATGCAGCTATTTGCACCCAGCCAATGGACAGAAGCTGCTGACCCCTGTGGTTGAATTAGGGAAAAGTTGGAAGAAGCTGAGGAGGAAGGCTTCCCTGTAGGAGGACCAGCAGTCTCAATTAATCTGAACCCCCAAGATCTCTCAAACACTGGACGACATATCAGGCAGCATACACTGGATGATATGAGGCCCTGAAAACGTATACAGCAGAGAACTGCTGGGTTTGGGTTCAGTCAGAGAAGATGCACCTAATCCTCAAGAGACTGGAGGACCCAGGTAGTTTAGAGGTCTGGTGGGGTGGGGGTTAGGAGGTGGGGACATCTTCGTGGAGACAGGAGTTGGGGAAGAGGAATAGTTGGAGGGTGAATGGAGGCAGGGAGTGCGAATAAACTCTGGAGTGTAAATAAATAAATACATAAATAAAAGATTAAATAAAAAGAACGTAGAGTGTAGGGACAAGCAAAGTAATGTCACCCTTTTCTTTTGTGACTTTTAACACACATGAGGAAATTGGCATTTAATGGCAAAAGAATACTGAAACCAGGATTCTGTTACCTTAGTTTGGAATCCTGCTGAATATAGCAGAGTGGCTTTTCTGGTAAATTTATTTGATTTAGACCAATATGCTATAGTACAATTGGTTGGAAAGAAAGCTGTAAGCACCTGGGGGGGGGGCAAGATAAATAGGACCAAGTGCTGGTCAACTGAGACTGCAATGTCACCATCCATTCCCACCTAGAAAGTATCACATACATTTATTCTCCATTATTATTTATAAAAAGCCACAGGCTACTTTATCTTGCTAGAGATTAAAATACTCACTACTGAAATCTCTGGGAAAATAAACTGAACAGAGAATTGAAGTTACAGGCTTAAAGCAATGAGCTCTAAGTTCTTACTCTATAACTTCAGGGTTTCAGGGTTTCATTCAGTGCTCTGCCTCAGCCTAGAGCAAATACTGAATGCTTTTATTTACTAATGCTTCTCGGAGCCATAAAGATAAATAAATAAAATAACATTTTTTCAAACTTTTTATACTATATTGAGGAACACATACTCTATAAGACACGAAGTAATATGACGAGAAGCCATTTCCAGTTCCACATGTCAGGTGAGCTCTCAGAGGATAACAGACCATGTTTCGAAACATTATCTTATGAATAATTTCTGGGTAGTTGCAGACAATCCTGATATGCATTTTGTGACAAAAGTATTGTTAAAGTCTATGTTATCTTCTGATTGAAGAATATTAAGGGCAGAAACAAAATATTCATATAATTTGTACTCTCATGGTTAATATGTGTGTGTGTATGTGTGTGTGTGTGTGTGTGTGTGTGTGTGTGTGTGTGTGTGTTTTCTGCCTGCCTACTGGGACACTTTCGCTTCTGTTGAGTGCTTCAATATATAGCTTTTCCTTCATTTTACTATATTTTATCATGTTATATTTTGATTGTTGTCTCTGAGAATCCAGTTTTTTTTTTCCGATTAGACACAGAAAGAGAGCAGATATGGAGGGAAAGGAGGTGAGAAGGGACTAGGAGTAGAGGGAAGTGAAATTAGAATCAGGACATATTGTAGGAAAAAAATCTATCTTCAATGAAAGAAAACAGTACTAAATTAACTATTTACTTAAAATTTAACAAAAACATCAAACTGAAAGGTTTTATAAACTTTATAGAGTTCATAATCTTAAATATTAATGATAAGTTCTGGAACAGCTGGGTTTAAACATTGAATCTCTCCTCCTTTATCTCTCTCTTCCTTCCTTACTTATTCTGTCTATATCACCATTTCCTTCCAATTATATTCCGTATTCTTTCCAATCTTAACTTTCTTCTTTTCTCCCCTTTGATTTTTGGACGAATATATTTTTTATTCTCCTCTTCTCTTTGGCCTGGTTCTTACTACTGTCTATCTTTCTTCATGATATTACTTCTCTGCCCATTTTTTCCCTTTTGTTCTCCTCTTTTTTTTTCCTTTTACTTCCTAGGCATCAATTTATATATATATATATATATATATATATATATATATATATATATATACACACATACATACATATATGTATATATTTACAAATGATGTATATATAATTTGCATATATTATATAGATCTATAAAATTTAATGATATATATGATTGATTATAATGTAAATATATAATTTATAAATATATGTATATAAATTTTATAACATTTTCTACAATAATTAACCTCCCTATTTTGGCCACTGTCCTTTATTTTAAGACTTCTCCTCAAGAGAGGTATGGGCCACAGGAGCAACAGAGATTCTTGGACAGGGTCACTTTGGGCCTTCATCCTCAGCCAGGAGGGGGAGTTGATCCTCAGACCACTGTACTCCTTTCCCACCAGAAGAGAGCTTGCCCTCAGAGAGTGTTCTGATTCCCAGGTATCAGGAGAGAGCTGGTCTCCCAGGAATGCTGACAGAGGCTAAGCTAATAAATTCATCAGAGGAAGAAGCTCTAGGCAGAGACAGCTAGAACATCTAAAACCAGAGATTACCAGATGGAGAAAGGCAAACATAAGAATCTTATTAACAGAAAGCAGGACTGCTAGGCATCATCAGAACCCAGTACTCCCACCACAGTGAGTCTTGGATACCCCAACACACCAGAAAAGCAAGATTCAGATTTAAAATCATATCTCATGAAGCTGGAAGAGGATTTTAAGAAGGACATTAACAACTCCCTTAAAGAAATGCAGTAAAACACAGCAAAAATATCAGAAATTCTTAAAGAGGAAACACAAATAACCCCTTAAAGAATTACAGGAAAACAAACCAAACATGTTAAGGAATTTTAAAAATCATCTAGGATCTAAAAATTGAAGTAGAAACAATAAAGAAAACCCAAAGGGAGACAAACATGGAGATAGAAATCCTAGGAAAGAAATCAAGAGCCATAGATGTGAGAATCACCAACAGAATAAAAGAGATGGTAGAGAGAATCTCAGGTGCAGAAGATTCCATAGAAAACATGGACACAACAATCAAAGAAAATGCAAAATGCAAAAAGGTCCTAACACAAAACATCCAGGAAATCCAGAACACAATGAGAAGACCAAACCTACGGATAATAGGTATAAATGAGAATGAAGATTTTCAACTTAAAGGGACAGTAAATATCTATAACAAAATTATAGAAGAAAACTTCCATAACCTAAAGAAAGAGATGCCGGTGAATATACAAGAAACCTACATAACTCCAAATAGACTGGACCAGAAAAGAAATTCCTCCTGACACATAATAAACAGAACAACAAATGCACTAAATAAAGACAGAATATTAAAAGCAGTTAGGGAAAAAGGTCAAGTAACATATAAATTACACCAGACTTCTCACCAGTGACTATGAAAGCCAGAAGATCCTGGACAGATGTTATACAGGTTATGAAGACCCTAAGAGAACACAAATGCCAGCGCAGGCTACTATACCCAGCAAAACTCACAATTACTATAGATGGAGAAACCAAAGTATTTCATGACAAAACCAAATTCACACAATATATTTTCAGGAACCAAGCCCTTCACAGGATAATAAAGGGAAAACACCAACACAAGGAGGGAAACTACACCCTAGAAAAACCAAGAAAGGTTCAACAAACCTAAAAGAAGATAGCCACAAGAACAGAATCTGAACTCTAATAACAAAATTAACAGGAAGCAACAATTACTTTTCCTTAATATCTCTTAGTATCAATGGATTCAATTCCCCAACAAAAAGACATAGGCTAACAGATTGCCTGCATAAACAGGGCTCAACATTTCCCTGACAGGAAACCCATGTCAGGGAAAAGGACAGACACTACCTCAGAATGAAAGGCTGGAAAACAATTTTCTTTCTTTTTTTTTTTTCTTTCCATTTTTTATTAGGTATTTAGCTCATTTACATTTCCAATGCTATACCAAAAGTCCCCCATACCCACCCACCCCCACTCCCCTACCCGCCCACTCCCCCTTTTTGGCCCTGGCGTTCCCCTGTTCTGGGGCATATAAAGTTTGTGTGTCCAATGGGCCTCTCTTTCCAGTGATGGCCGACTAGGCCATCTTTTGATACATATGCAGCTAGAGTCAAGAGCTCCGGGGTACTGGTTAGTTCATAATGTTGATCCACCTATACGGTTGCAGATCCCTTTAGCTCCTTGGGTACTTTCTCTAGCTCCTCCATTGGGAGCCCTGTGATCCATCCATTAGCTGACTGTGGGCATCCACTTCTGTGTTTGCTAGGCCCCGGCATAGTCTCACAAGAGACAGCTACATCTGGGTCCTTTCGATAAAATCTTGCTAGTGTATGCAATGGTGTCAGCGTTTGGATGCTGATTATGGGGTGGATCCCTGGATAAGGCAGTCTCTACATGGTCCATCCTTTCATCTCGGCTCCAAACTTTGTCTCTGTAACTCCTTCCAAGGGTGTTTTGTTCCCACTTCTAAGGAGGGGCATAGTGTCCACACTTCAGTCTTCATTTTTCTTGAGTTTCATGTGTTTAGGAAATTGTATCTTATATCTTGGGTATCCTAGGTTTGGGGCTAATATCCACTTATCAGTGAGTACATATTGTGTGAGTTCCTTTGTGAATGTGTTACCTCACTCAGGATGATGCCCTCCAGGTCCATCCATTTGGCTAGGAATTTCATAAATTCATTCTTTTTAATGGCTGAGTAGTACTCCATTGTGTAGATGTACCACATTTTCTGTATCCATTCCTCTGTTGAGGGGCATCTGGGTTCTTTCCAGCTTCTGGCTATTATAAATAAGGTTGCTATGAACATAGTGGAGCATGTGTCCTTCTTACCCGTTGGGGCATCTTCTGGATATATGCCCAGGAGAGGTATTGCTGGATCCTCCGGTAGTACTATGTCCAATTTTCTGAGGAACCGCCAGACTGATTTCCAGAGTGGTTGTACAAGCCTGCAATCCCACCAACAATGGAGGAGTGTTCCTCTTTCTCCACATCCTCGCCAGCATCTGCTGTCACCTGAATTTTTGATCTTAGACATTCTGACTGGTGTGAGGTGGAATCTCAGGGTTGTTTTGATTTGCATTTCCCTGATGATTAAGGATGTTGAACATTTTTTCAGGTGCTTCTCTGCCATTCGGTATTCCTCAGGTGAGAATTCTTTGTTCAGTTCTGAGCCCCATTTTTTAATGGGGTTATTTGATTTTCTGAAGTCCACCTTCTTGAGTTCTTTATATATGTTGGATATTAGTCCCCTATCTGATTTAGGATAGGTAAAGATCCTTTCCCAATCTGTTGGTGGTCTCTTTGTCTTATTGATGGTGTCTTTTGCCTTGCAGAAACTTTGGAGTTTCATTAGGTCCCATTTGTCAATTCTTGATCTTACAGCACAAGCCATTGCTGTTCTGTTCAGGAATTTTTCCCCTGTGCCCATATCTTCAAGGCTTTTCCCCACTTTCTCCTCTATAAGTTTCAGTGTCTCTGGTTTTATGTGAAGTTCTTTGATCCATTTAGATTTGACCTTAGTACAAGGAGATAAGTATGGATCGATTCGCATTCTTCTACATGATAACCACCAGTTGTGCCAGTAACAATTGTTGAAAATGCTGTCTTTCTTCCACTGGATGGTTTTAGCTCCCTTGTCGAAGATCAAGTGACCATAGGTGTGTGAGTTCATTTCTGGGTCTTCAATTCTATTCCATTGGTCTACTTGTCTGTCTCTATACCAGTACCATGCAGTTTTTACCACAATTGCTCTGTAGTAAAGCTTTAGGTCAGGCATGGTGATTCGACCAGAGGTTCTTTTATCCTTGAGAAGAGTTTTTGCTATCCTAGGTTTTTTGTTATTTCAGATGAATTTGCAAATTGCTCCTTCTAATTCGTTGAAGAATTGAGTTGGAATTTTGATAGGGATTGCATTGAATCTGTAGATTGCTTTTGGCAAGATAGCCATTTTTACAATGTTGATCCTGCCAATCCATGAGCATGGGAGATCTTTCCATCTTCTGAGATCTTCTTTAATTTCTTTTATCAGAGACTTGAAGTTTTTATCATACAGATCTTTCACTTTCTTAGTTAGAGTCATGCCGAGATATTTTATATTATTTGTGACTATTGAGAAGGGTGTTGTTTCCCTAATTTCTTTCTCAGCCTGTTTATTCTTTGTGTAGAGAAAGGCCATTGACTTGTTTGAGATAATTTTATATCCAACTACTTCACCGAAGCTGTTTATCAGGTTTAGGAGTTCTCTGGTGGAATTTTTAGGGTCACTTATATATACTATCATATCATCTGCAAAAAGTGATATTTTGACTTCCTCCTTTTCAATTTGTATCCCCTTGATCTCCTTTTGTTGTCGAATTGCTCTGGCTAATACTTCAAGTACTATGTTGAAAAGGTAGGGAGAAAGTGGGCAGCCTTGTCTAGTCCCTGATTTTAGTGGGATTGCTTCCAGCTTCTCTCCATTTACTTTGATGTTGGCTACTGGTTTGCTGTAGATTGCTTTTATCATGTTTAGGTATGGGCCTTGAATTCCTGATCTTTCCAGAACTTTTATCATGAATGGGTGTTGGATCTTGTCAAATGCTTTTTCTGCATCTAACGAGATGATCATGTGGTTTTTGTCTTTGAGTTTGTTTATATAGTGGATTACATTGATGGATTTTCGTATATTAAACCATCCCTGCATCCCTGGAATAAAACCTACTTGGTCAGGATGGATGATTGCTTTAACGTGTTCTTGGATTCGGTTAGTAAGAATTTTATTGAGCATTTTTGCATCGATATTCATAAGAGAAATTGGTCTGAAGTTCTCTATCTTTGTTGGATCTTTCTGTGGTTTAGGTATCAGAATAATAGTGGCTTCATAAAATGAGTTGGGTAGAGTACTTTCTACTTCTATCTTGTGAAAAAGTTTGTGCAGAACTGGAATTAGATCTTCTTTGAAGGTCTGATAGAACTCTGCACTAAACCCGTCTGGTCCTGGGCTTTTTTTGGCTGGGAGACTATTTATAACTGCTTCTATTTCTTTAGGGGATATGGGACTGTTTAGATGGTCACCTTGATCCTGATTCAACTTTGGTACCTGGTATCTGTCCAGAAATTTGTCCATTTCGTCCAGGTTTTCCAGTTTTCTTGAGTATAGCCTTTTGTAGAAGGATCTGATGGTGTTTTGGATTTCTTCAGGATCTGTTGTTATGTCTCCCTTTTCAGTTCTGATTTTGTTAATTAGGATTTTGTCTCTGTGCCCTCTAGTGAGTCTAGCTAAGGGTTTATCTATCTTGTTGATTTTCTCAAAGAACCAACTCCTCGTTTGGTTAATTCTTCGAATAGTTCTTCTTGTTTCCACTTGGTTGATTTCACCCCTGAGTTTGATTATTTCCTGCCGTCTACTCCTCTTGGGTGAATTTGCTTCCTTTTTTTCTAGAGCTTTTAGATGTGTTGTCAAGCTGCTAGTATGTGCTCTCTCCCGTTTCTTCATGGAGGCACTCAGAGCTATGAGTTTCCCTCTTAGAAATGCTTTCATTGTGTCCCAAAGGTTTGGGTACGTTGTGGCTTCATTTTTGTTAAACTCTAAAAAGTCTTTAATTTCTTTCTTTATTCCTTCCTTGACCAAGGTATCATTGAGAAGAGTGTTGTTCAGTTTCCACGTGAGTGTTGGCTTTCTGTTATTTTTTTTTTGTTATTGAAGATCAGCCTTAGTGCATGGTGATCTGATAGGATACATGGGACAATTTCAATATTTTTGAATCTGTTGAGGCCTGTTTTGTGACCTATTATGTGGTCAATTTTGGAGAAGGTACCATGAGGTGCTGAGAAGAAGGTATATCCTTTTGTTTTAGGATAAAATGTTCTGTAGATATCTGTCAGATCCATTTGTTTCATCACTTCTGTTAGTTTCAGTGTGTCCCTGTTTAGTTTCTGTATCCAGGATCTGTCCATTGGTGAAAGTGGTGTGTTGAAGTCTCCCACTATTATTGTGTGAGGTGCAATGTGTGCTTTGAGCTTTACTAAAGTTTCTTTAATGAATGTGGCTGCCCTTGTATTTGGAGCATAGATATTCAGAACTGAGAGTTCCTCTTGGCGGATTTTACCTGTGATGAGAACGAAGTGCCCCTCCTTGTCTTTTTTGATGACTTTGGGTTGGAAGTCAATCTTATCAGATAATAGGATGGCTACTCCAGCTTGTTTCTTCATACCATTTGCTTGGAAAATTGTTTTCCAGCCTTTTATTCTGAGGTAGTGTCTATCTTTTTCTCTGAGATGTGTCTCCTGTAAACAGCAAAATGTTGGGTCTTGTTTGTGTAGCCAGTTTGTTAGTTTATCTTTTTATTGGGGAGTTGAGACCATTGATGTTAAGAGATATTAAGGAAAAGTAATTGTTGCTTCCTGTTATTTTTGTTGTTAAAGTTGGCATTCTGTTCTTGTGGCTGTCTTCTTTTAGGTTTGTTGAGGGATTACCTTCTTGTTTTTTCTAGGGCATTGTTCCCGTTCTTGTATTGGTTTTTTTCTGTTATTAACCTTTGAAGGGCTGGATTCATGGAGAGAAAATGTGTGAATTTGGTTTTGTCGTGGAATACTTTGGTTTCTCCATCTATGGTAATTGAGAGTTTGGCTGGGTATAGTAGCCTGGGCTGGAATTTGTGTTCTCTTAGTGTCTGTATAACATCTGTCCAGGCTCTTCTGGCTTTCATAGTCTCTGGTGAAAAATCTGGTGTAATTCTGATAGGCTTGCCTTTGTATGTTACTTGACCTTTTTCCCTTACTGCTTTTAGTATTCTATCTTTATTTAGTGCATTTGTTGTTCTGATTATTATGTGTTGGGAGGAATTTATTTTCTGGTCCAGTCTATTTGGAGTTCTGTAGGCTTCTTGTATGTTCATAGGTATCTCTTTCTTTAGATTTGGGAAGTTTTCTTCAATAATTTTGTTGATGATGTTTGCTGGTCCTTTGAGTTGAAAATCTTCATTCTCATCCACTCCTATTATCCGTAGGTTTGGTCTTCTCATTGTGTACTGGATTTCCTGGATATTTTGAGTTAGGATCTTTTTGCATTTTCCATTTTCTTTGATTGTTGTGCCGATGTTCTCTATGGAATCTTCTGCACCTGAGAGTCTCTCTTCCATCTCTTGTATTCTGTTGCTGATGCTCAAATCTATGGTTCCAGATTTCTTTCCTAGGGTTTCTATCTCCAGTGTTGCCTCACTTTGAGTTTTCTTTATTGTGTCTACTTCCCTTTTTAGGTCTAGTATGGTTTTGTTCATTTCCATCACCTGTTTGTATGTTTTTTCCTCTTTTTCTGTAAGGACTTCTACCTGTTTGATTGTGTTTTCCTGTTTTTCTTTAAGGACTTGTAACTCTTTAGCAGTGTTCTCCTGTATTTCTTTAAGTGATTTATTAAAGTCCTTCTTGATGTCCTCTACCATCATCATGAGATATGCTTTTAAATCTAGGTATAGGTTTTCGGGTGTGTTGGGGTGCCCTGGACTGGGCGAAGTGGGAGTGCTGGGTTCTGATGATGGTGAGTGGTCTTGGTTCCTGTTAGTAGGATTCCTACGTTTACCTTTCGCCATCTGGTAATCTCTGGAGTTAGTAGTTATAGTTGACTCTGTTTAGAGATTGTTCTTCTGGTGATTCTGTTACCGTCTCTCAGCAGACCTGGGAGTCAGATTCTCTCCTCTGAGTTTCAGTGCTCAGAGCACTCTCTGCTGGCAAGCTCTCTTACAGGGAAGGTGCGCAGATATCTTGTTTTTGGACCTCCTCCTGGTCGAAGAAGAAGGCCCAAAACAGGGCCTCTCTCAGAAGCTGTGTTGCTTTGGCAGTTCCCAGAAGCTGTCAGCTTCTGTGGTGCAGACTCTCACCTGTGCAGACTAAATTCCTAAGTTCCAGGGAGTCCTGGAACCAAGATGGCGACCGCTGCTGGTGAGGCTGAGGCCGCCTCCCAAGCCAGGCGGACACCTGTCCTCTGGTCCGGATGATGGCCGGCTGTCTGCGGCCTGCCAAGGGTGCTGCCTCAGCGGCTCTGTGCTTCCGCCTGTCCCAGAAGCTGTCCGGTTCTCTGGCGCACCCTCTAACCGGTTCAGACTAATTTCCTAAGTTCTGCTGAGTCGGGAAAACAATTTTCAAAGCAAATGGTCCAAAGAAGCAAGCTGGAGTGGCCATTTTAATATTGAATAAAATCAACATTCAACCCAAAGTTATCAAAAAAAGGTAAATTTTAACAAGATGAACTCTCAATTCTGAACATCTATGCTCCAAATAGAAGCATATCCACATTCATTAAAGAAATTTAGCCAGGCGTGGTGGCACACACCTTTAATCCCAGCACTCGGGAAGCAGAGGCAGACAGATTTCTGATTTCGAGGCAAGCCTGGTCTACAAAGTGAGTTCCAGAACAGCCAGGGATATACAGAGAAACCCTGTCTCGGGAAAAAAAAGAAAAGAAAGAAAGAAAGAAAGAAAGAAAGAAAGGAAGGAAGGAAGGAAGGAAGGAAGAAAGCGAACAAGCACACAAGCACACATCGCACCTCACACAATAATAGTGGCAGACTTAAACACTCCACTCTCAACAATGGATAGATCATAGAAACAGAAACTACACAGGGACACAGTGAAACTAACAGAACTTATGAGCCAAATGTATTTAACAGATATCTATAGAACATTTTTATTCTAAAACAAAAGGATATACCTTCTTCTCAGCACCTCATAGTACCTTCTCCAAAACTGACCACATAATTGGTCACAAAACTGGCCTCAACAGATACAAAAATATTGAAATAATCCATGTATCCTATGAGATCACCACAGACTAAGGCTGATATTCAATAACATCAAAAATAATAGAAAACCAACATTCATATGGAAGCTGAACAACAATCTACTCAATGATATCTTGGTCAAGGAAGAAATAATAAAAGAAATTAAAGACTTTTTAGAGTTTAAGGAAAATGAAGCCACAATATACCCAAACTTATGGGATACAATGAGAGCATTTCTAAGAGAAAAACTCATAGGTCTAAATGTCTCCAAGAAGAAACTAGAGAAAGCATACCCAAGCAGCTTGACAGAACACCTAAAAGCTATAGAACAAAAGGAAGCAAATTCACCCAAGAGGAGTAGACTGCAGGAAATAAACTTATGGCTGAAATCAACCAAGTAGAAACAAAAAGAACTATTCAAAGAATCAATGAAACAAGGAGGTGGTTCTTTGTGAAAATTAACAAGATAGATAAACCTTTAGCCATACTAACTAGAGGGCAAAGGGACAGTATCATAATTAACAAAATCAGAAATGAAAAGGGAGACATAACAACAGAACCCGAGGAAACCCAAAATATTATCAGATCCTACTGCAAAAGCCTCTACTAAACAAAACTGGAAGATCTGGACAAATAGAAATAGAAGCAGTCATTATTAGTCTTCAAACCAAAAAAAGGGCAGGACCAGATGGGCTTAGTGCAGAGTTCTATAAGACCTTTAAAGAAGACCTAATTAAATTCTCCTCAAACTACTCCACAAAATAGAAACAGAAGGTACTCTACCCAACTCATTCTACTAAGCCAAAATTATTCTGATACCTAAACCACACAAAGACCCAACAATGAAAGAGAACTGCAGACTAATTTCCTTTATGAATATAGATGCAAAAATACTCAATAAAATCCTTGCAAACTGAATACAAGAACACATCAAAACGATCATCCATCATAATCAAGTAGGCTGCAACCCAGGTATGCAAGGATGGATTAATATATGGAAATCCATCAATATAATCCACTATATAAACAAACTCAAAGACAAAAACCACATGATCATCGTGTTAGATGCTGAGGAAACATTTGACAAAATCCAACACCCATTCGTGATACAGGTCTTGGAAAGATCAGGAAGTCAAGGCTCATACCTTAACATAATAAAAGCAATATACAGCAAACCAGTAGACAACATCAAACTAAATGGATAGAAACTTGAAGCAATCTAACTAAATCAGGGACTAGACAGGCTGCCCAGTTTCTCTCTGCCTCTTCAGTATAGTACATGAAGTCCTAGCCAGATCAATTAGACAAAAAAAAAAAAAAAAAAAAGAGAGAGAGAGAGAGAGAGATCAAGGGAATACAAGTTGGAAAGGAAGAAGTCAAAATATCACTATTTGATATTATAGTATATATAAGTGAACCTAAAAATTTCACCAGAGAACTCTTAAACATGATAAACAACTTCAGTGTAGTAGCTGGATATAAAATTAACTCAAACAAATCAGTGGCATTTCTCTATACAAAGGATAAACAGGCTGAGAAAGAAATTAGGCAAACAACACCCCTCACAATAGTCACAAAAAATATAAAATACCTTGGTGTGAAACTAAGGAAGTGAAAGGTATATATGATAAGAACTTCAAGTCTCTGAAGAAAAATCAAAGAAGATCTCAGAAGATGGAAAGATCTCCCATGCTCATGGTTTGGCAGGATTAATATAGTAAAAATGGCCATCTTGCCAAAAGCAATCTACAGAATCAATGCAATCCCTTCAAAATTCCAATTTAATTCTTCGATTAATTAGAAATGGTAATTTGCAAATTCATCTGGAATAACAAAAACCTAAGATAGCAAAAGCTTTCTCAACAATAAAAGAACCTCTGTTGGATACACCATCCTTGACCTCAAGCTGTATGTACTACAGAGCAATTGTGATTAAAAACTGCATGGTACTGGTACAATGACAGACAGGTAGATCCAAGGAACAGAACTGAAGACCCAGAAATAACCCACACACCTATGGCCACTTGATCTTTGACAAAGAAGCTAAAACCATCCAGTAGAAAAAAGACAGCATTTTCATCAAATGTTTCCGGATCAACTGGTGGCTATCATGTAGAGGAATGTGAATTGTCCATTCTTAGCTCCTTGTACAAAGCTCAAGTCTAAGTGGATCAAGGAACATCACATAAAGCCAGAGACACTGAAACTTATAAAGAAATTGGGGAACAGCCTCAAAGATATGGTCACAAGAAAAAATTTCTGAACAGAACAGCAATGGCTTGTGCTATTATATCAAGAATCAATAAATGGGACCTCATAAAATTACAAAGCTTCTGTAAGGCAAAAGACACTGTCAATAAGTCAAAAAGGCCACCACCAGATTGGGAAAAGATCTTTATCAGTCCTAAATCTAATAAGGGACTAATATCCAATATATATTAAGAACTCAAGAAGATGGACTCCAGAAAACCAAATATCTATTAAAACATGGGGTACAGAGCAAATGAAAGAATTCTCAACTATGGAATAATGAATGGCTGAGAAGATCCTGAAAAAAAGTGTTCAACATCCTTAACCACCATGGAAATGAAAATCAAAACAACCCTGAGATTCCACCTCACACCAGTCAGAATGTCTAAGATAAAAAACTCAGGTGACAGCAGAGGCTGGCAAGAAGTTGGAGAAAGAGGAGCACTCCTGTGGTGCTGGTGGGATTGCAAGTTTGCACAACCACTCTGGGAATCAGTTTAGTGGTTCCTCAGAAAACTGGACATTGTACTATGGGAAGATCTAGCAATACCACTCCTGTGCATATACCCAGAATATGTTCCAACTTGTAATAAGAACATATGTTTGACTATATTCATAGCAGCCTTATTTATAATAGCCAGAAGCTGGAAAGAATCCAGATGTCCCTCAATAGAGGAATGTATACAGAAAATGTGGTCCATTTATACAATGAATTACTACTCAGCCATTAAAAACAACGAATTTATGAAATTCTTAGGCAAATGGATGGATCTGGAGGATGGGATACTATGTGAGGTTACCCAATCACAAAAGAACAGACATGGTATGTACTTACTCATAAGTGTACATTAGCCCAGAAACTTAGGATACCCTAGATACAATTTGCAAAACACATGAAACTCAAAAAGAAGGAAGACCAAAGTGTGGAAATCTCATTCCTTCATAGAGGGAGGAAACAAATACTCATGGAAGGAGTTACAGAGACAAAGTTCAGAGCTGAGCCTGAAGGAAGGACCATCCAGAGACTGGTCTTCTCAGGGTTCCATCCCACAAACAACCACCAAACCCAGACTCTATTGCATAAGCCAGCAATATGTTGCTGACAGGACCCTGATATAGTGCCTGGAAAATACAGAAGTAGATGCTCACAGTCACTTATTGGATTGAACACAGGGTCCCCAGTGAAGGAGCTAGAGAAAGTACCCAAGGAGCTGAAAGGGTCTGTAGCCCCATAGAAGGAACAACAATATGAACTAACCAGTACCCCCAGAGCTAATGTCTATAGCTGGATATGTAGCAGAGGATGGCCTAGTCCCTTGGCCATGCGAAGATTCTATGCCCCAGTATAGTGGAATTCCAGGGCCAGGAATTGGGCGTTGGTGGGTTGGGGAGCAGGTGGAGTGGGGAGAGTATAGGGGATTTTCAGAGAGAAAACTAGGAAAGGGGATAGCATTTGAAATGTAAATGAAGAAAAGAGCTAATAAAAAAAAAACGTCAAGAAAAAAGACTTCTCTTTAGAACGATAAACTGTGTATTATGATCAGCCCATCTGTTTATACAAATAATATATTCATTTAGTATATAAGACAGAGTATATATTTTTTAATATAAAAAGAAGCCTATTTGTACAGTTTGTAACCCTGGTCATTTTGGAAAGATTTGGCAGAAAATATAATCAAAACAAACTGTACAAAATTCTCAAAGAATTAATATATATAAAGCAATTTTTTATTTATAAGTGACTAATTGTTAATTTTTCAAAATCTCTAACTTTTACAGTCCTTGTGAGAAAAAAAATATTCACTCTCTATATCATAGGACAGTTACATAGGAGACAGAAACAAAACAAATAGATTTTTTTAAAATAATTTTTGTTGTTGAATTCTTATCTTAATTAATGTGCAAATTCACTTGGAACATTTGTGTCACTGTCATAAATATATTTCACCAGTTGGAAAACAATACAAATTGTTCTTCCTAAGTTATTTTGTCAAGTAAATGTTCTTAAACTGAGTATTTGCATTTACAAATTTAGTAATGAAAAAAATTTCTCTATAAACTACATTTCTTTTACAGAGTAACCAGAGTCATAGAAAACTGTCTCAAATATAAAATTTTATTATATGTCTAATAATGTTAGAGATCTATGAGATAATAGCCATTACAAAAATAAGAACTTCGCAAAATCTATAAAATTTCAGAAACTAGAAAACATAAAAAGGGATTATTTCATACTAAATCGCAATAAAATTGAAAAGTCATTAAATTGGGAATTTTAGCTTGGTTCAGTCCAGTTATTCAAGTTTTTAAACTCTAGGTTTCAATATGGTTAAAATAGATATATAGGTAATGAGTCTGATGAGGATGGTGTCTATAACTAATACATCTTTTGAGTACATGCTTTTTACCGATGCACAACACTGAGAAAGCTTAATAGTTGGTGATAAAGAGAGACAGGGCAATGGACCATGCCACCTGTCAGAAGAATTAGTAAGATAGTATCAAGTTCAGAACCCCAGGAAATCTCATAACTGAGAATGGCAGGAATTTGAACTAGTTCCTCATCTGGTTCCTGTCCTGGAACATGTGACCACAACACCCTACCAAGAGGATCATAACAACCGGTCACATACTATAGAACCTAGAGTTCTCCATGCTAATGAGGTATCTGGATAGGTCTCAAGTGTTTAGCCAATGAGCATCCCTTCCTGAGTATCCCGTCCTACAAATGGTTTTAATCTCTGGTTCACCCTAAGTATGCACATGCATCTTCATCCACTGTGAATAGTTGGGACAAGCAAGTACTTTCTCCTTTATCAAAGAATGTTGGGTGGGGGAAAGGAGTAGACCCTTCATCATATAGATCTGCACATAAGTCTCCCATAGAAGTCTCACCTTACTCCTGGCACTCACTCAGAGCTAAGCACTAGATTCTGCTCTGCCCCTCTCCCCCAACTCCTGCTCATTGCAGGCTCTCTGCCTCTTTCTCAACTCTTCCTCAAGGTTCACAGTAGCTACTGGATGCACAGGAATTTGAAAACCACAACTTCCATTCCAGCCTCCCCACCCCCCACCTGTCTCACCTTGGAGAAGCATGGGCTGGGACCTCATCCTAGACTACATGATGCCACCCCTGAGCAGCAATGTTTGCAGCTTGGCATCCCAGCAGTGAGTTGGAAACACAGACTGACAGGAGAACAATTACAATTTTAAGTATAATTAATAATTTAAGCATAAGTATAATTTATGCTTATAATAAATATACAAATAATATAAATAGTAAAATGAATTAATATTTAAAAAACATTCTCAACAAGCAGCTAAAAGAACAATAATTGTTATTGATATTGATAGAATATTTATTCTCTTTATTATCTATTCATATTCTGGATGTGGTTTTGATAAAATTAATGAGGCTGAAAAAGTTATATATCATTGGATCTTTAAGATCAGGAGTAGTTTCTGTTCTTAAAGACTAATGATAACTTCCAAGACACTAGCTTTTTTGAAAAAAATAATAGAATACACAAAGTGTCTGAGCAGAGAACCTTCTATTCTGTATTAAGTTTCTTTCTCTCATCTACTAACACCCTCACCATTTGGACTGGCTAAGGACACAAGAAAGGATTAGCTTGACACTAGAGGACTCAGCAAGAAGCACCCATTACATAACCTGAAATGTCCTTCTTTCACTTTAAAGATACCAAAACACTGGATGGGCAAAGTGTATTCAATATTCTCTAGCATCATTACCAAGGACAAATTGGAACAAAGAAGGATGATATTATGAAATGAGATAAAAACTGCACAAGACATATTCGAAAAGTTGACATGTGACTGAAATTACAACCCATCAAAGCCATCCAGGCAGACTATAGTGAAAATATGGAAATATAAACTGATATAAGAACCAGGAAATCACAAACGTGAAAGGAAAAAGACAATCAACCTATGCCAACACTAAACTGAGTCAGATACAGGGATTACTTACCAAGAATTTTCAAGCAGTTCAGGAGTCAGAAAGAATAGAAGACAACAAAAGAATACAGCCCACTGAATCAACTAAATGGACTCACATAGTCTCATAATGGCTGAAATAGAAAGCACAGGACCTGAATGGAAATGCATCAGATCTTTTGCATATATGTTATGGTATTTTTGTGTGACTCCTAACAGTGGGAGTGAGTGTGTCTCTCTTTTGCCTGAAGTTGAAACTCTTTTCTTTCTCTTGGGGCGTTTTATCTAACCTCCACATGAGGGCATTTGTCTTATCCCATTATATCTTGTTTTGTTATGTTTGGTTATCTCTGGGAGGCCAGCTCATTTCTGAAGGAAAATAGATAGGGAGTGAATCTGAGGGAGAGGGGAGGTGTGGAGTATCTGGGAAGAGTCGAGGGAGGGCAAACTGTGTTTGAGATGTATTAGAAAGGAATCTATTTTCAATGAAAAGGAGATTTTTAAAACTGAAGTTATTGAGAGAGCTCAGCTGTTACAAATAATTGCTGTTGTTACAGAGGAAAGATATGTTTCCTAGCACCCACATGATTGATTAGAAGATCCTGTCACTAAAGAGCTTAAGGACCTGACATTGTCTTCAGACTGCTGCAGACACCAGAATCAAACATGATGCACATAGTGTATACACATTGAAAAAAAAAACTAACAAAATTAAAGAATTTTTACAGAGAATTTTAAAGACAACAGTAATGTGCTTCTGCAGGCAATTACAAAATGATTTTACAAACAAATTTTTAAAATGTCCAGAAAATCTCAGTAAAGCAATAAAAAATATAATTTAAACAAATGGAAATTATAGAATCGAAAAATTAAAGTAATATAAATAGGAAATTCCCTGGGAGTGATCAAAATAGAACGGAGATGACAGGGAAATTTACTCAGTCTAAAGAAATGAGAGGAAACAGATTGTTTTCTGGTTTTTATTTTTATTCCTAGTATTCTTCTTCTTCATATTTCTGGTGTCATTCCTAAAATATAAGGAGTAGGACATTTTTCATTTTATATAGAATGTTGAACCTCATTCCTGAAGAATATCTGAAATTTTTTAGGAAAAGGATATGACATTTGGGTGACCATGTTCCTCTCACATGGGAAGGTACTTGTAAGGAAAACGTCTCCTTAAAAGGAACTCCTAAACCATGTTTGAAAACACACTAAATAACAGCAGCATTTAATCTTTTAGACTTTGCTTTTAGACAAAGCAAAACATTGCTTTGCCCATGCTTTGTGGAATCCATGGATATATACATGTTTAGCCTCAAGTGCCAACTTAGATTTCCATTTTGCAGCAGACATAAAAATGAAGTCCATGCTGAGTGGGATGTTGCTTATATGATTTCTCAAAAATCTAATAGAAAACCAGCGAACATCTCCACAAATTTGCTTTCATACTGTATGTACTTGTAGATTAGGAATACGTACAGGCCTCAGAGAAAGATATTATACCTGAGAAATCCAATAGTATGTATGGGTTATCAATATTTATTCATGTTCATCTTCAATTTGATATTCTTCATGGGTATCAAAGTTGAAATGTTGCTGTGATCAGAAGCTCTGAAAAAGCTAATTTTATGCCTTCCGTCTGACAGTTCTCTGTGACTCATAGTCCCTAATTACTTTTTCTTCAGTGTATTTACAGCATGCTTTTTCTGTCTGATAACAAGTGTTTATCAGACAGCCTATGGTCAAAGCACAGTGAAAAATAGATTATATTATTTTGTTACTCCTTTCTAATCTTATTGCTCTATCAAATATATTTTTCCTTTTTTTTAAAGTAAAGAATACATTTTATTCAGGGCATGGGGTGTGGCGTTGAGAGGGTAGTAGAGACTGAAAAAGGCGAAGAGAGTAGAGGCCAGCCATGAGCATATGGAGGGAGAAGAGGGAGGAGAATGGGGGGAGAGAGGATAAGGGACAAGAGAATAGAGGAGGAGTAAGAAGGAAGGAGCTCAAACATATTTTCAATAAACTATGTTTTACTCAGAAAATTGGACATAGTACTACCTGAGGACCCAGCAATACCACTCCTGGGCATTTACCCAGAAGATGCTCCAACAAGTAATAAGGACACATGCTCCACTATGTTCACAGCAGCCACATTTATAATAAGCAGAAGCTGGAAACAAACCAGATGTCCTTTAACAGAGAAATGGATACAGAAAATGTGGTATGCTTACACAATGTACCACAATGTACAATTACTACTCAGCTATTAAAAACCATGACTTCATGAAATTCACAAGCAAATGGATGGAACTTGAAAATATCATCCTGAGTGAGGTAACCCAGTCACAAAAGAACATGCATGGTATGTACTCACTGATACGTAAATATTAGCCCAAAAGTTGGGAATACCCAAGATTCAATTCATAGACCATATGAAGCCCAAAAAGAAGGAAGAGCAAAGTGTGGATGCCTCAATGATTCTTAGAAGGGGGAACAAAATACTCATAGGAGGAAATATGGAGACAAAGTGTGGAGCAGAGACTGAAGGAAAGGCCATCCTGAGACTGCCTCACCTGGGGATTCATCCCATATACAGTTGCCAAACCCGGATACTATTGAAGATGCAGGAAAGTGCTTGCTGACAAGAGCCTGATATGGCTGTCTACTGAGAGGCTCTGCCAGAGCCTGACAAGTACAAAGATGAAATGAAATGAAATGAAATGAAATGAAATGAAATGAAATGAAATGAAATGAAAGATGCAGATGCTTGCAGCCAACCATTGGACTGAGTGCGGGATCCTGGATGGAGAAATTAGAGAAGGAACTGAAGGGGCTGAGGGGGTTTACAGTCCCATTTTGTGAGTAACAGTGTCAACTGGCCAGACCCACCAGAGCTCCCAGGGACTGGACAAACAACCAAAAAGTACACATGAAGGGACCCAGGTCTCCGGCAGCATATATGGTAGAGAAGAGAGTTGGAATGGCAGGGCAGGAAGATGGAAGTGGGTAGGTAGGTGACAGAGCACCCTCATACAGGCAGAGGGAGGGAGGGAAGGGATAGGGTGTTTCCAGAGGGGAGACCTGGAAAGGGGATAACATTTGAAATGTAAATAAAGAAAATACACCCCAACCCCCCAAAAAAAACCTTCTTTAAAAATAGATGCAATAGAATTTGAATGAATGGGGTTCATTATATTGCAATGGTTAGCTGTGGCACACCATGAAAAATATCACATTACTCCTAAGACCATAGAAATACGTCTATGATTCTTACAAATTACTGCTGCATTCCACAAGTTATCTTTCAATCAATACGTCAAGGAGGGGGGAAAAAAGCCCTATATATAAATAAGAGTAACAAATCTATGCTATCAGTATGCTCTATTCTCCACTCAGAGTTCCTTCCCTTGATCATATAGCTAATCCACAGGATGTTGGGTTTGGTTTTTTTTCTTTTTTTTTTTTTTTTTTTTTTGATTTTGATTTTGTTGTTGTTGTATTTTTTTTTAATTAGATATTTTCTTTTTTTTTAAGTTAGGTATTTTCTTCATTTACATTTCAAATGGTATCCCAAAAGTCCTCCTTACCCTCCCCCCTCCCACACCCCCTACCCAACCATTCCCACTTCGTGGCCCTGGCGTTCCCCTGTACTGAGGCACATAAAGTTTGCAAGACCAAGAGGCCTTTCTTCCCAATGTTGGCCGACTAGGACATCTTCTGCTACATATGCAGTTTGAGACACGAGCTCTGGGGGTACTGGTTAGTTCATACTGTTGTTCCATCTATATGGTTGCAGAACCCTTTAGCTCCTTGAGTACTTTCTCTTACTCTTACATTGGGGGCCCTGTGTTCCATCCAACAGCTGACTGTGAACATCCACTTCTGTGTTTTCCAGGCACCGGCATAGCTTCACAAGAGACAGATAAATCAGGGTCTTTTCAGCAAAATCTTGCTGGCGTATACAATGGTGTCAGCGTTTGGAGGCTGATTATGTGATGGATCCCTGGGTGTGGCAGTCTCTAGATGGTCCATCCTTTCGTCTCAGCTCCAAACTTTGTCTCTGTAACTCCTTCCATTGGTGTTTTGTTCCCAATTCTAAGAAGGGGCAAAGTGTCCACACTTTTTTGGTCTTCGTTCTTCTTGAGTTTCATGTGTTTTGCAAATTGTATCTTATATCTTGGATATTCTTAGTTTTTTCCTGATTTATCTGTCTCTTGGATTTCCTGGAGTCCACCTTCTTGAGTTCTTTATATATATTGGACATTAGTCCCCTATCTGATTTAGGATTGGTAAAGATCCTTTCCCAATCTGTTGGTGGCCTTTTTGTCTTATTGACAGTGTCTTTTGTCTTACAGAAGCTTTGCAAATATATGAGGTCCCATTTGTCGATTCTCGATCTTACAGCACAAGCCATTGCTGTTCTATTCAGGAATTTTTCCCCTGTGCCCACATCTTTGAAGCTTTTCCCCACTTTCTCCTCTATAAGTTTCAGCATCTCTGGTTGTATGTGGAGTTCCTTGATCCACTTAGATTTGACCTTAGTACAAGAAGATAACAATGGATCAATTCAAATTCTTCTACATGATAACTGCCAGTTGGACCAAAACCATTTTTTTGAAAATGCTGTCTTTTTTTCACTGGATGGTTTTAGCTCCCTTGTCAACGATGAAGGGACCATCGGTGTGTGGGTTCATTTCTGGGTCTTCAATTCTATTCCATTTATCTATCTGTCTGGTGCTGTACCATTAACATGCAGTTTTTATCACAATTGCTCTGTAGTATAGCTTTAGGTCAGGCATAGTGATTCTACCAGAGGTTCTTTTATCCTTGAGAAGAGTTTTTGCTATCCTTGGATTTTTGTTATTCCAGATGAATTTGCAAATTGCCCTTTCTGATTTGTTGAAGAATTGAGTTGGAATTTTGATGGGCATTGCATTGAATCTGTAGATTGCTTTCAGCAAGATAGCCATTTTTACTATATTGATCCTGCCGATCCATGAACATGGGAGGTCTTTCAATCTTCTGAGATCTTCTTTGATTTCTTTCTTCAGAGACTTGAAGCTCTTGCCATACAGATCTTTCACTTCCTTAGTTAGAGTTACACCAAGGTATTTTATATTATTTGTGACTACTGTGAAGGATGTTGTTTCCCTAATTTCTTTCTTAGCCTGTTTATCCTTTCATTAGTGAAAGGCCATTGATTTGCTTGAGTTAATTTTATATCCAGCTACTTCACTGAAGCTGTTTATTAGGTTTAGGAGTTCTCTGGTGGAATTTTTAGGGTAACTTATATATACTATCATATCATCTACAAATAGTGATATTTTGACTTCTTCCTTTCCAATTTGTATCCCCTTGATCTCCTTTTGTTGTCTAATTGCTCTGGCTAGGACTTCAAGTACTATATTGAATAGGTAGGGAGATAGTGGGCAGCCTTGTCTAGTCCCTGATTTTAGTGGGATTGCTTCCAGCTTCTCACCATTTACTTTGATGTTGGCTACTGGTTTGCTCTAGATTGCTTTTGTCATGTTTAGGTATGGGCCTTGAATTCCTGATCTTTCCAAGACTTTTATCATGAATGGGTGTTGGATTTTGTCAAATGCTTTCTCAGCATCTAACGAGATGATTATGTGGATTTTGTCTCTGAATTTGTTTATATTGTGGATTACATTAATGAAATCCACAGGTTTTAAACTGAGTTACATAACCCATTCAAAAGTTATTTACTCAGGCCAGTAACCTTATCTAGAGAATCGTAAAATACATATACACAGACTCAGCCCCAGAGCTAACACCCATCTTATATTTAAGAGATGTAATAGCCTCTTGCTGTTTAAAACACAAAAAGCTCAAGGCATCTTTTCTAAAACATATTATTCATTCACCCACAAGACACTTATCAAACACATAGTGACATTTTATATCTTAGGCTAGTGCTTCCCATATTTATATTTTATCTTATATGTGGAATTGGATTTTTTTAAGTTTTTAATTTAAGTAATTGAAACACAGCAAATACTTGGTGCCTAAAATGATTTGGGAATAGAAGTGGTCTAAAAAGTTGATTTAAAAAAGTCACTCTATTGTTCAAATAAACTATAGATCTCATAGTAATTACCAGATGAAGAGATCAGTACACAGGATACCTTCACAAAGTAATAAAAAAGGGGGGGGGGAGCAGAGCATACTGGGTCACCTCTTATTCCAACTTTAAATTTTGAGTCAGGAATTGCAGATGTTCAAAGTAGATTATATAATAGATTCTGACTTGGAGCACAAAACAGTAACATTCATCTTGCTGAGAATCACAATCTAAAATTTTAGTATTTGAACTAAAGGGATCAATACAATCAAATCATATAAAATGTAGATGACAAATTTATAAGAGATCTCACACACACACACACACACACACACACACAGACACACACACACAGACACAAAAAGAGTCTATAGAGTGTTGTGGATAGCCCTGGGGCTGATTATATTTGATGTTAATTCTGTTCTCCTGTGAGTGGTTGTGAACAAGGAATGAGTAAGCACTCAGGTGATTTCCTGTAAACCAGCTTCCCACCTTAATTTGTAAAATAAAGGAGAATTGATGATTGGGCAGATAAAAGGGAAGGTGGAGTGGAAGGGGAGGATAGAGAAGAAGGAGAAACTGGAAGAGGGAGAGGATGCAGAGGAGGAAGAAGAAAAGTGGAGCACAAGCACGTGGCCTGGAGAAACAAGTTCTAAGGGGTCTCATAGATGGAGAAGATGGTCGTGTAGCAGTAGATCTGCCCAACCTAGGCACACAGCACATATTCACATTAATTGAGTTGTGTTTTCATTGCTGAGGCAGGGCATATTTATGTTGAAGAGATTTACCAAGACAGTACAGAAGAAAGGATGCTAAACAAATCCAAAAATAGCTGCTTAGTAGAAATTGTACTCTAAGAAAAATAAGCTACAAATATAATTCTTGACATAAATAGAAAAATTTGATGACAATTTTATACTTTGGGTATATGTTCAGAGATAGTTGTGGAAGGTTAGTAATGGGATTGTGACTGTGGACATAATCTTTGTTCTTAAAAATACAAAGTGAGGGTCAATAAATGGAATAGAAACATGTAGCAATAGGGAACTGGGGGTATCCACTAAAAAGTCCCATACTCCAGGGAAGTGAGAGGCTCCCAGGACACAATGGTGATGACTTTAGCCGAAAAATCCAACAAAGAGGAAATAAAACCTGTAGAGACACCTCCAATAGATAGGCACAGCCCCCACTTGAGGGATGGGGCCACTCACACATCTCAAAACTTTTAACCCAGACATGTCCCTTTTCAAAGGAAAGACAGGGACAAAAATTGGCACACAGACTGAAAGAAAAGCTATCTAGAGATTGCCCCCATCCATCCCATCTGCAGACACCAAAACTCCATACTACTGGTGATACTAAGAAATGCTTGTTGACATGAGCACCGTATGGTTGTTCTCTGAGAGGTTCTCCAAGTGCCTGACCAACACATATGCAGATACTCAAAGCGAACCATCAGATGGAGCCCAGGGACCCTAATTGAAGAGCTAGGGGAAGGACTGTAGGAGCTTATGGGGATTGCATCCCCATATGAAGAACAGTATCAACTAACTGGACAACCCGGAGCTCCCAGGGACTAAACTCCCAACCAAAGAGTATACATGGATTGAGGCATGGCTCCAGATTAATTTGTAGTAGAGGATGGCCCTCATCTGACATCAATGTAAAAAGAGCCCTTTGGTCCTATGGAGGCTTAATGCCCAGTATAGGGGGATGGTAGAGTGATGAGGTGGGAGTGGGTAAGTGGGAGGAAGAGCACCCTCATAGAATGAAAGGGGAAGGAGAAAAAGAAGATGGGATGTAGGGTTTGACGAGGGGTAATTGGAAGGGGGATATCATTTGAAATGTAAATGAATAAAATGATTAATAAAAGAAAAAAGAAAAATACAAACTTAAACTTTAGAGCTAAGTGTAGAATTTGATTTCAAATAGTAAAGTTTTAGTAACTGCAGAAAATTTGAAGACACATTTGCTAGTTTGCAACTTCTTTATTGTCTTAAATAAGCATATTTCAAGCAAATTGACACCTATGTGAGAGCCCACACATGAAAGTGGGAAGCAGAACTCAAGCTTGAGGGCCGAACAGCAAAACTACTGACTTAAAAAATAAAAACTAAGCAGTTACAATATGTGTTTTAAGATATAAAGAACTTGCCAGTGTCTCTTACTTTAAAGAAAATGGAGATAAATATGGAATTTTGGGGGCTGGTGATGTAGTTCAGTTGATAAAATGCTTACTTGGCCACACAAAATTGTGTGTTTAATCACTACCAACTCATAAATTGGTTGGGATATCACAAGCCACAGGTGATGTAACAGATATTTACAGAACATTTCTACCTAAAACAAAGGAATATACCTTCTTCTCAGCAACTCATGGTATCTACTCCAAAACTGATCCTTTGATGAGACACAAAGCAAGCTGGAACTAGTACAAGAAGATTGAAACAATCCCATGCATCCTATCAGATCACCATGGACCAAGGAAACAATACAAAAACAATACAACAACAAAAACAATAGAAAACCAATATAACCATGGAAGCTTAACAACACTTTACTCCATGATAACTTGGTCAAGGAAGAAAGAAAGAAAGAAATTAAAGACTTTGAATTCAATGAACATGATAACAGAGCATACCCAAATTTATGGGACACAATGAAAGCAGTGCTAAGAGGAAAATTCATAGTACTCAGTGCCCTGGTTAAGAAATTGGAGATACCCTATACTAGCATACTAACAGCACAACTGATAGCTCTAGAACAAAATGCAGCTAACATATTCAAGAGGAATAGATGGCAGAAAATAGTTAAACTCAACTAAAGAACACAGAGAAAATATCCAAATTAACAAAATCAGAAATGAAAAGGGAGACATAACAAGAGAAATTGAGGACATTCAAAAAACTGTATGATACTACTACAAAAGCCTATACTCAACAAAACTTGAAAATCTAGATGAAATGGATGATTTTTCTAGACAGATACCATGTACCAAAGATAAATCAAAGAGCAGATAAAATATCTAAACAGGCTCGTTAAGAGATAACCCTGAGGAAACAGAAGAATTTATTAAAAATTTCCCAAATTTCTATGAGCATGGGAGGTCTTTCTATCTTCTGAGATCTTCTTTGATTTCTTTCTTCAGAAACTTGAAGCTCTTGTCATACAGATCGTTCACTTCCTTAATCACACCAAGGTATTTTATATTATTTGTGATTATTATGAAGGGTGTTCTTTCCCTAATTTCTTTCTCAGCCTGTTTATCCTTTGTGTGGAGAAAGGCCATTGACTTGTTTGAGTTAATTTTATATCCAGCTACTTCACTGAAGCTGTTCATCAGGTTTAGGAGTGGATACCTCAAACCTTCTTAGAAGGGGAAACAAAATAACCATTAAAGGAGTTATGGAGACAAAGTGTGAAGGAGAGACTGAAGGAATGACCATCCAGAGACTGCCCCACCTGGGGATCCCTCCCATAAACAACCACCAAACCCAGACACTATTGCAGATGCCAACAAAAGCTTGCTGAGAGGAGCCTGATATAAATGTCTCCTGAGAGTCTCTGCCCGTACCTGACAAATACAGAAGTGGATGCTTACAGCCATCCATTGGACTGACCACAGGGTCCCCAGTGAAGGAGCTAGAGAAAAGACCCACTGACCTGAAGGGGTTTGCAGTCCCATAGGAGAAAAAACAATATGAAGTAATCAGTACCCCGCAGAGCTCCCAAGGACTTAAATCACCAACCAAAGTTTACACGTGGTGGGACTCATGGCTCCAGCTGCATATGTAGCAGAGGATTGCGTAGTTGGTCATCAATGGGAGAATAGGTCCTTTTTTTTCCTGTGAAGGCTCTATGCCTCAATGTGGGGGAAGGCCAGAGCCAATATGTAGGTCTGGGTAGGTTGGTGAGCAGGGAGGGGAAGGAGTTGGGGGTTTTTGAACGGTCAACCAGGAAAGGAGACAACATTTGAAATTTAAATAAAATAAATATGTAACAAAAAATGAAATAAAATTATAATTCCTTATAACATATTAGTATATATGTTTAAAAGTCAGCAATTATATTTTATTCTCTTTAACCACAACCTGAGTTAAAAATCAATGATCAAAATCAAATATGAGGAAACTAGACATTGTATAAAACAAAAAGAGGCATTTTTTTGTTCTATGTCAATTACCTATTTTATTCCCTTAATATTTGGCATTATCAAAAATTAGTTATTACTCTATTATTTACATAAAAATTGTACACAGTAAATTTCAGCAACATAGACAAAATCATTTCATTTTACAAAATTATATGTGGAAGAAAAAAAACTAAGTTAAGAAGATAAGGAAAAAAATTGCAAGCTGTAAATATTTTGTCTGCTTTTCAATGAGGCAAAGGAATCTGTATTTGAATACAGTACACTGAAATCAAAAGATGATGTAGCTGTTCCTATCCACCTTCCTAAAAGATGGCAATCTCTAAATAAATAGCTTAAAATAGTTTGTAAATGACCCTGCATACTCTACTAAAACAAATTATAGCACCACTTTTACCACCAACTCATCCAAGTCTGAAATACTCCCTTTCCAGAAAATACATGGTGTGATCTTTGAAGCCAGAAAATGATTGCATCAAGATTAAGTTTCCTTGGTTTTCTGAACTCACACAACTTGGCAGCACTTAAAAAATGAACACAATACTAATGTTTTAATATAATTATTAGGAAGACTAAGTGAGAGAGAAAATAAGGACAGTAAACTAACAAAAATAATAAAATTCTTGCAAACCTAATCCTAGGACATATCAAAACCATCATTCACCACTAGAAAGTAGGCTTCAGCCCAGGGATGCAAGGTTGGTTCAATATACAAAAATCCATCAACATAATCCAGTAGATAAACAAACTCAAAGGAAATAATCACTTGATCAGCTCTTTAGATGCAGAAATATCATTTGAAAAATACAACACCCCTTCATGTTCAAGTATTGGAGAGGTCAAGAATTCAAGGATGACACCTAAACATAATATAAGTAACTAACTACAAAAACAAAACAAAACAAAATAAAACAAAACAAAACAGTCAATATCATATTAAATAGAGAGATACTTGAAGGAATCCTACTAAAATTAGGGACAAGACAGATGCACACTCTCCCTGTATCTATTCAATACAGTACTGGAAATGCTACCTAGAACAATAAAAACAAAAAGAGATCAAGGGGATACAAATTGGCAAAGAAGAAAAAAAAGGCATCATAATTTGCAGATGATATGACAGTATACATAAGCAACACAAGAAATTCTATCAGAGAATTTGTCCAGATGATAAACAACTTTAGCAAAATGGCTGGATACAAAATTAACTCAAATAAATCAGTAATCTTCCTTTAAAAAAATGATAAACAGGCTAAGAAAGAAATTAGGGAAACAAGTCCCTTCACAATAACCACAAATAATATTTTGGGGTAACTTTAAGCAAGCAAGTGAAAGAACTCTATGATAATAACTTCAAGTCTCTCAAGAAAAAAATCAAAGATCTCAGAAAATGGAGCGATTTCCCATGCCCATGGTTTGGCACAATTAATATAGTAAAAATGGCCATCCAACCAAAGGCAATATACAAATTCAACACAATCCCCACCAAAATCCCACCAAAATTCTTCAAATACATGGAAAGAGTAATTCTTAGAGTCATGTAGAAAGGCAAAAAAAAAAAAAAAAAAAAAAAACCCAAAACAGCTAAAACATTTTTTGTTTTTTGTTTGTTTGTTTGTTTGTTTAGATATTTTCTTTATTTCCATTTCAAATGTTTTCCCTTTTCCTCGTTTCACATTCAAAAACCTCATATCCCTTCCAACCTCTCCATGCTCACCAACCTACCCTCTCCTGCTTCCTGGCCCTGGCAGTCCCCTTTACTGGGGCATAGAACCTTCAC
Source organism: Mus musculus (assembly GCF_000001635.26). NCBI lineage: Eukaryota > Metazoa > Chordata > Mammalia > Rodentia > Muridae > Mus > Mus musculus. The sequence continues at coordinate 3,724,666 of NC_000075.6, read as the reverse complement.
AGGACCAAGGGCCTCACCCCCATTGATGAATGACTAGACCATCCTCTGCTACACTTCTGCTTCCACTTCTGTATTTGTCAGGCACTGGCAGAGACTCTCAGGAGACATTTATATCAGGCTCCTCTCAGCAAGCTCTTGTTGGCATCTGCAATAGTGTCTGGGTTTGGTGGTTATTTACAGGAGGGATCCCCAGGTAGGGCAGTCTCTGGATGGTCATTCCTTCAGTCTCTCCTTCACACTTTGTCTCCATAACTCCTTTAATGGTTATTTTGTTTCCCCTTCTAAGAAGGATTGAGGTATCCACTTCTTGAGTTTCATGTGTTTTGCAAATTGTATCTTGGATATTCTGAGCTTCTGACTAATAGCCACATATCAGGGAGTTGATATCGTGTGTGTTCTTTTATGATTGGGTTACCTCACACCAGATGATATCCCCTAGATCCATCCATTTTTCTAAGAATTTCATAAATTCATTGTTTTTAATAGCTGAGTAGTACTCCATTTTGTAAATGGACCACATTTTCTGTATCTATTCCTCTGTTGAGGGACATCTAGGTCCTTTCCAGTTTCTGGCTATTGTAAATAACTGAGATTTCACCTCACACTAATCAGAATGGCTAAGTATAAAAACTCGAGTAACAGCAGATGCTGGTGAGGATAAGGAAGAGGAACATTCCTGCATTGTTGGTGGGATTGCAAGCTGGTATAACCATTCTGGAAATCAGTTGGTGGATCCTCAGAAAATTGGACATAGTACTCCTTGAGGATCCAGCAATACCACTCATGGGCATATAGCCAGAAAATGCTCCAACATGTATTAATGATACATGTGCCACTATGTTCACAGCAAAAAAAGTTCTTAACAATATAAGAATGGCTGGGAAATCACCTCAAGCCTTACTACAGAGTAATAGTGATAAAAACTGCATGGTATTGGTACAAACAACCTAATCAATAAATGGGGTATAGAACTAAACCAAGAATTCACAACACAGTAATCAAATGAGTGAAAAGCACTTAAAGAAATGTTCAAAGTTCTTAGTGATCAGAGAAGTGCAAATCAAAACGACCCTGAGATTCCACCTTACACCAATCAGAATGGTTAAGATCAAAACCTCTGGTGACAACAAATGTTGGGGAGGTGTGGAGAAAGAGAAACACTCCTTCATTTCTGGTGGGATTGCAAACTGGTACAATCACTCTGGAAATCAATCTGGAGGTTTCTCAGAAACTTGGAAATAGATCTACCTGAAGATTCAGTTATACTACACTTGGGAATATACACAAAAGATGCTCCACCATGCCACAAGTGCATGTGTTCCATTATGTTCAGAGCTGCCTTATATGTGATAGCCAGAAGCTGGAAACCACCCAGAGGTTCCACGACAAAAGACTCAATAGAGAAACGGTGGTTCATTTACACAATGGAAAGTACTCAGCTTTTAAGAACAAGGACATCCTGAAATTTTTAGGCAAATGCACGGAACTAGAAAATATCGTCCTGAGTGAGGTAACTCAGACCCAAAAGAACATGCATGGCATGTACTCACTAATAAGTGTATATTAGCCAAATTAAATAAATAAATAAATAAATAAATAAATAAATAAATAAATAAATAAATAAATGGTACAGAATTCTGAAGATCCAGTCCACAGAACTCAAAATGTCAACATGCTGAAGGGGCCAAGTGAGGGCACCTCAGTCCCACTTGGAAGGGAGAAGAAAGCAATCACCAGTGTAGAAGGTGGGAGAGAGCTTAGAGGGAAAGTGGACTGGGGGATTAAGAGAGGAACCTGATCTTTTATTGGGTGGGGAAAAAGGACTGAAGACCTAAGGGCCAGCAAAAAGAATGGAAAGAAGGTAGGTGGTTTGGGGGACCCTCCAGAAAGTACAAGAAACCTGGGAGTTGAGACACTCTCAGAATTCAAAGGGAGGGACCTTATCTGAAATGCCCTACATTGGGGAGAAGGAACTTGTTAGGGATTGAGTTGCCATCCCTCAGTCAAAACTCTGAAACATAATCGTTCCTGTCTGAAGAAAAGAAATTCCAGTTACAGGCCCAAAGTGGGATCCAGCTCAAAGGGAGGCCGCAAAGCCTGACACTATTACTGAGGCTATGGAGTATTCAAAAATGGATCTCTCATGACTGTCTCCTGAAAGACCCAATGAGCAGCTGAACGAATCAATTGCAGATGTTTGCATGCATTCAATGGACAGAAGTTGCTGACCTCTGTGGTTGAATTAGGAAAAAGTTGGAAAAAGCTGAGGAGGAGGGCTACCCTGAAGGAGGACCAGCAGTCTCAATTAACTGGACCTGAGGTCTCTCAAACACTGGTCCACCAACCAAGGATTATACACCAGCTGATATGAGGCTCCCAACACAGAGAACTGCTGGGTTTGGGTTCAGTTAGAGAAGATGCACCTAACCCTCAAGAGACTAGAGGCTCCAGGGTGTTTAGAGGTCTGGTGGTGGAGGTGGATGGGTTTGGGGAGTGGGGATATCCTATGGGAAACGTGGCAGGGAGGAGGTATGGGATGTAGAACAGACCGAGGGTGGAGTGCAAGGGGAATAAAATCTTGAGGGTAAAATAAGTTAATTAATTAATTAATTAATTAAAGTAAGTAAGTTTAAATCATTCATAGCCACACCACCAAAGAGGATATACATAGAGAATCAAATATAAATCAAGATTCCATATAAGAAGTCATGGAAATAGAAGTGAACACAGCAATTGAAGGATCAAATATCCATAACAGCAATAACACCAAGTATTGACAAGAATTTGGAGCAGTGAGGATGCTTGTTCATTTCTTCTGAAAACAAGAACTACTTGGAAGACAGTTTGGCAGTTCCTTACAAGGATGAGGAATTCTTACCACATGACTCAGCAATTATTTTTCTTGATATTTAGCCAAGTGTGTTAGAAACATATGTATAGATAAAATCCTGTGCATAGTCCAGTAGGAATGGGATGTAGGAAAAGGGTAAAAATAAATGAGCAGAGTAATGTCTCGACAATAGCCATGTTTATTCAGAGAAGCAAAGAACTTATACTTTGAAGGTTAAGAAAAGTCATGTGAGGAAAAAAAAAAAAAAAACAACTCACAGGTGGCAAAACGGTGTTTTTTTCCCATAAAGTCATATAAACAAATAACATTAGCGAGTTATGCATATTGTAATCATAATCTGAAGCAAACACGCTGCTATCTGCTACACCTGAATTGGACACAATAACATCTTTCAAAACTAACTTTGTGGTTTTCAAGAAACTGAGTACATAAGACTTGTTTTCTTGGAGTTTCTCATAAGTACTTAATTATCTTCATATAACTCCATCCTGGTAATGTGTTCCAACATGGGTATCTATAATAGCTTTATTGAAATTTATCAAAACTTGGAAACAACCAAAATATCCTTTTGTAGGTATGTGGTTAACAGTTCTAAGCCCAGACAGTAGAATTTTGACAACACTAAAACCAAATAAACCACCAAGCCATCAAAAGAGAAAAAGGAACTTTAAAATTATATTATGTGGGGTCTTTATTGTTGTCCATTTTACAATCATAAAAACATGACAAAAGGGAGCATGGGTTTCTTTGGGCTTATAGCTCCAGTTCAAACTCACATAATAAATAATACAAATAATTAATGGCAGCAAAATCATGAACTTTGGATAAAAATCTGTAGATATAGAACCATCTGTTGTGATAAATCTGAGTAAAGGATGTAAATAATGGGAGAGGCCAAGAATCTTGAAGACAAGAATTATAAAAACTATTTATACCTACAACTAATTTCTGCTGTGGATGTAACCATGTCTAAAAATCAAATCTCTTTATGAAGTATCATTACTAGTCATTTGTAATCCTCTTAATACTATAGGTATTGTGTCAGTCTTATTAACTGAAATGTACCATTATTTACTGAATATTTAATCACTACATGTATATTAAACAGAAATAAAAAATAAGACAGAATAAGGGGGCTATAGACATGAAAAACATTTGTTATGGGGTCTCTCAAAGGAGAGATTTTGTTTTTTGTTTTTTGTTTTTTGTTTTTTTTGCAAGAGGATAAGTAGTGTTATTTTATAAAGACCAAACACAATACATTGAACTGAGGGATGATGTGGACATCAATCCATATAATAAAAAACTGCTGTGTACAAACTATGTATTTCAAAGTAAGATTTAATCTTTTCTTCATTTTCATGAAATTTTGAGAAAAATATAATCTTGGAAAATATACTGTCTGGCATATAATATGATATAATATAATAATATAAATGTCTGGCATATAGAATATTTCTTAGTAGGCCAATGCATTCATTACCGTCACAAGGTAAATAAAACAAGTGTGGATGAGTGTCATACATTGTAAATTAATTCAGAAGTAATTAACTGACTTAGGGTTTGTCTATGTAGTGCAACATCAGCAATCACAGAGCAAAAAAGTTCTAACAATGAGTTGCTTTGTCTATATTACTGTGATAACATTTTCATCACTCAAAATCAAAAAACAAAAATCCTTTGGTGTCAAGTAACAAGGACTAAGTATTTCTAAAATATTCACTTGTTTATCTTGCATCCTTTACTCTAAAAATAGTAGCCATATGTTGAACTTTGCATATTAATAATGGAAGGTCCTCTAGAAGATCCTGAAACATATATATCTAGAGCCTATGATACACACAATCAGTTATGATATTCAGAAAACTCTGAGGTTTTGTGAACAATTCATATGTAATTATTCCGTGAGCTGTGATTGCACAAAACAACATAATAGAAAAGTTAATAATAGAGTATGAATACTTAATAAACATATCTGTTGTACAGAAAGATATGTAGACATTTATAATGATTAGCTTCATTCATTTTAATAATTCCTGTGAATATTTTCTATAGTTCTAGTTTTCCTGTGTCTATAATAACTCTCAGTATGAGTACATTTTTGGAATGAAAATGCCATAATATTAGTTTTAAAAAGGCTTTTTTTTTTCAGAAAGGTATTACAAGTTGTCCTATTGGAGTAGTAAAGCAGACACTTAATAATAAAAAGGAAATCATCCTAGTGCTATGGAATTTAGGGAGGCTTCAAGAAGGAGAGTTGAATTTTCAAGATCAAACAGAAGTATGACCTAAGAAACTGCATGCCACCTCTTCTTGTGGTTGCCAAGCCTGCAGAAGTCTCTCAGATGCTCTCAGGTGCTCCATAAGGCCTGAACTATGATCAAAACAATGCCAAAACACTGATTACTCACTTATGACACCTCAGCATGTGGGAAAGAGTACTGGCATCTGGTTCTCAAAAGGCCACCAGAAATCTAACAACATCACCTTCCTGTAATTATCCTAACAACATTTATATGTCTATTTGTCATGTACCTGTGGTCTGCCAGGAGTAATCAGTCGTAAGAATCCTTACCTAACTTCAAGCATGCACCCATTGGTTTTTCTGCCCTGGAATTCTTTAGTCTGTAAGCTTTTAAAAGAGAAATAATCCATAAGCTATTACCTAGATTTGACCAAAGAAACAAGAATAAGACAATGCTAAATAAATATTAAAACATTACTAAATCTTTTGGGAAGATATAAATGCATGTATTGCTTCATTTTAAACTTTACTGCGAGATAATTTCATTTTACTGCACTGACTCTTTCTGACCATATGAGATATTCTCAGCTTAATTGTGTAGCATATTTTGATTCAATGTAAATTTTACCTTACTAGATTATCTCTGGAACAACAAACGTACAAAATTTATTTGTATTACATTTAACTGTTATATATTCCATTATGATATATATTGTGAAAAGAAAACCACAGCAACGAATAACAGAATTTCAACTATTCAACAGATATATTCTCTGCCTTAAAATTTTTTTCTATAACTTTTCACCAGTTAACTTTGAATTCAACAGAACCAAACATCCATTGTAGACAAACCCATGCATATTTCCTCGTTGTTGATTTTAAGTCATTATTCTTTTGTTCCTGGTGGCATCTGCAGCTAACTATATAAAAGAAAGCTACCCAGGTACTTGGAACGTTGATAATTAGTGCAGAACTTATGAATACCTATAAAAATAGATTTGTAATTTTAAAAATAAAACCTCTGTATTTAAATAGGGCCAAGAAGATGTCAATGGGAGGAAAAGTATTAAGTAGCAAACAGTACTGTGAAGTATGTTATTATTCTTTCAATTAACCTATAGTCTCTAACAGATAGAGTTTTCTACAATTGTTTGAAAATATTTGGGGAGAATAGTCACATATACCACCAATTCTCAGTTGCTATAAGGTCATCATTGGTATAAAATATTTTCTAGGATGCTCAAAAAACATTTTACCCAATATAGTTTCTCAAACTTTGTTAAATTTAAGCTGTCTGTAAATAAAAGAACCCAAAGTAACTAAAATAAGATAGAGCTTTACCAAACAAAGAAGCGAATCTTTCATAACTATTGTGCTTTAACTGACATTTCTTTCTAAGCGAAAAGATTTGTTTGATGGCAGCTGCAAAGCAAGAACATTGGTAACAGAGACCTGCACAGAATACAATCTAGATATCTGATAGTCTTTTCTGTCTGGACCTCTATTCCCTTGAGAGCAAATTGAAAATTTATATTCACAAAGTAGTGTGTGTAAAATATATTCAGGGATTTTTCTAAGTTTTCATTTCTTCACATTCTTTTTTGTTTACTAAATTGTGTGTGTGTGTGTGTGTATCCGTGTCTGTGTGTCTGTGTGGAAATGGAGATATGGGTAGGTATATGGCAGTAATTCATAAATATTTATAATTTCTTCAGATATGTTCAGCAAACAATAGATTAAAAAATAAATTTTAGAGGAATCTGGTACCCAACCATTAACCTAGCACCTGGAAGGTAGCAAGTAGCTCTGGAATTCCAAGCCAGTAAGACTCTGTCTCCAAAATATAATGAATAAAAGAGAATAAACTGTCAATGATCACTTTAGATGTTTCAATTTTTATATGAATTATTTTTAGCACATAATTTTCATTTAGCATGATTTATAATAACTGTCCAACCTCTTCATATATTCAGGCACTGAGATACAGTTCTTTGTAGCTACATAAAAGATACAATTTTTCTCATATTCACCACCAAATCAGTCTTTATTTACTCTGAAATCTACCACAAATGTTATAAATTCAATCTGAGAATAATGTCCTGAAAATAGATGTGAGAAAACATCTTTTTTTGTGTGACATATCTTGTTGAAGAAAACTAATGATACAAATATCATAAAAATAATTAAAGGTGTTGGGCGTGGTGGCACATGCCTTTAATCCCAGCACTCAGGAGGCAGAGACAGGAGGATTTCTGAGTTCAAGGCCAGCCTGGTCTACAAAGGGAGTTCCAGTACAGCCAGGGCTATACAGAGAAACCCTGTCTCGAAAAAAAAAATAATAATAATTAAAGGCAATTATCTTATATTTCAGAAAGCTCAGAATCTTGAAAACCAAATATTAAGTTGCATAAGCAACATGCGGTTTTGCATGACAGAAGTCTCTTGTGTAGTTCAGGTAACTTAACTGAGTTAGTCTGAAAAATAACTTCAATTCCTGGATGTCAGGAAAGCCAGGAAATGAGGCAAAGCCAGAAATATAAGACAATAAGGTGATAGACAAAGACAATGCCTTTCACATAGCACTGCAGGAATCTCCAAACATGAGTAGATAAAACCAATAGTTCATTTATTTTATTTAGTGCCTACCCTCTCCAGAAAACAATAGACTGTTAAAAATGATTTCTAATGAAAAAAAATGCCTCATAATCATATCTTCCATAGGATTAATTAACATAGCAATGACTCTAATGCCAAATTTACTGTCTTAGTCAGTTTTGGCTTGAATAACAAATACTCATGGACTGAGTTTCTTAAGCAATTCTTTTGCATAGATAAGAGTAAAGCGATCATGTCAGAGTGCTAGCATAGTGAGGGCCAGGTAAGGACTCGCCTGACTAGAGTCAGACACTTTTCACTGATTGCTCCTCTGGAAACACAGTTTTGATACCTCTTACTTTTCTAGAATCGCAATTCTATTGGATTAGGTCTCTATCAAGTGAGTATATTTAACTTTAATTGCTTTCTTAAAGACCTTATTTAAAATACTGTGGAAGGTTGGAGCTTAAAGATGAATTTGGAGTGAGAGGACACTATATACTGCACATAGCTTGTAGAGAATTAGGTCTAACAAATACTAAAACAGAACTTTAAGTGAGCCAGCATCCACTTGCCTAGGAATTTTCAAGATGAAACTAAGGTAGACAAATTGCTATGTAAATAAATCTATCCATACAATTTTCAAGAAGATACAAACAGAGATTTAAATATTTTAGGCAAAATACTGCCTTTGAAAATTACAATTAAGTACATTTAAAAACTGGATAGATAGATAGATAGATACATAGATAGATAGATAGATAGATAGATAGATAGATAGATAGATAGATACATAGATACATAGATAGATACATAGATAGATACATAGATACATAGATACATAGATAAATACATAGATAGATACATAGATAGATACATAGATACATAGATAGATAGATTTATTCATGCACTACAAATATAGTAGACACAATTCAAACTCAGATACTAAAAACATCATTAAAGAAAATTAGGAAAATGACAGGGGGTGTCTCAAAATTTAAAAGAAAGGAAACATTGAACCTATCAAGTATGTTACTTATCACTTAATCCTTTCATTACTAAGGCATATATAGGTAATTATAATCTGTAGAGTAACTCAAAAATTTCATCAACACATTTGCTTAGAAGACGAGTAAGAGGCACATGTCTCTAAATAATTTAAACACATAAATATATATGACAAGATAGCACTTAAATAAATGTGAAAACATATAATATGTTACAGGTATCAAAGGGATATACCACATGTTATATATGAAAGTAAGTATGGGATGTGGACTATCAATGTGTTGTTGTTGTTGCTGCTGCTGCTGTTACCAAATTTCTGTCAGAAAGCAACTTAAAGGAGAAAGAGCTTATTTTGGCTTACAAATTAAGAAAGTCTAAGAGTGGTGACACTTGCCTGAAGTAGTTGGTCATTTGACATTGTAGTCAAGAAGCAGAGAACTAAAGAGACATCATGTTATTCTGGGATATAAAACTAGGTGACACTTGCCTTTAATCCCAGGAAGAAGAAGTAGGGAGATCTCTGTGAATTTGAGGCCAGCATGGTCTACAGAGAAAGCTCCAATGCACCCAGGGCTACACATAGAAATCCTGTCTCAAAATACAAAAACAAACAAAAAAGCAGACAACAAAACTGAAGGTCCACCCAGCGAATTACTCCCATTATTGGGATTCAGCTTTCTATAAGTTCTATATCCTTCTCAAACAGTTCAACTAGTTGGAGGCCAAGAGTTTGCATACTTAATTTCATGGGACACTTCACGTTCAAACAATGGGATCAAGTGAAAAAGTAAAACCTGTAGAAGAAAATGAAGAAGAAAGAAAGATCTTGCACAGAATTATTTGTGATTGTTTTAGGTTAAGAAGATGAGGAATTCTATTAACTTAATCTCTTAGAACAAATTTGAAAGAGAAAGAGAACATAAGAGCAGAGAAATAAGAAATGGTTTCAACTCTGCTCAATGTGCTTGTGTGAGCATGTCTGTGTAACTGTGTTTGTTGTCACATGAATATTTATTAAATATGCATTTTCAGGTTTCATTTTCTTCTAACGTGGTTTAGAGAAATGATTATAGCTCACTTGCTTGTAATTATGTGAATATGAGACCAAACTTTTACAATGTAGTATGTATCCTTTTCTCAGCTCTCACTCATAAACTGCCTTTTACAGTACTTTATACCTTTTATGAGAAAAGAAGGGAAAGCCAAGTTATGCATCATTCTGGATCCCTCAATGATTTCAGGGTAGACTATATCACTTTCTCCAACAAGGCTACACTATATTAACCTATGGATGCAATAATATTTAAACCATCACAGACTGCTAAGAAATGTTCTCTGAGACACACCTCAACTTTATTAGATAAAGCAGTCACCTGCATTGGCTATATTTTACAGCATTATCACCTATCCTAGGAAATCAAGGGGAGAGAAAACTTATGCTAAGGCATCAGCTGATTGTCTAAATGGGATAACAGTTATCTGATTAATACTGGTTGTCTATGAAAACTTAATTTTCCTATAGAGTCACCACTTTTAAGATGTAGATATGAATGTCTAGCATACTCTTAAATTTCAACAAGTCTTTGTTAAAGCAAGGAAGAGAAGTAGGGGACAGAGATAAAAAGGGCTGAAGAGTCATTTGAAGAAAAAAAATCAAACCTCTCAGAAAAACACAATTAACACAGGAACACATGCTGCATAACAGAAAACCTTACTACCCTACCCTGTAGGGTTAGTTTCTAAAAAAAAAAAAAAAAAAAACAAAACTTAATTTAAAAAAGGGTACCTATTAAATGCTTAACTGAGAGCACATGGGTGATAGAAGCAACAGAGATTCTTGGTCAGGGTCTCCTCAGGCCTTCATCCTCAGTCAGGAGGCAGATCTGAAACCCAGAACCCTGGGCACATTCCTTGCCAGAGGAGAGTCCACCTACAGGGAGGGCTCTGACCTCAGAATTCAGGAAGTTGATCAGCGCTACAGACTGCTGTACACCTGCTCTGAAAGAGGAGAGCTTGCCTACAGAGAGTTCTCTGACCACTGGAACTCAGGAGAGAGTTGGACTCCCAGGAGTGCTGACAGAGGCTAAAAGAATCACAGGAGGATCAAGCTGCAACTCCCCAACAAAAAGACATAGACTAATGGACTGGCTAAACAAACAGGAACCAACATTCTGCTGCTTACAGGAAACCCACCTCAGGGAAAAGGACAGACACTACCTCAGAGTGAAAGGCTGGAAAACAATTTTCCAAAAAAATGGTCTGAAGAAACAAGCGGGAGTAGCCATTCTAATATCGAATAAAATTGACTTCCAACCCAAAGTTATCAAAAAAAGACATGAAGGGGCATGTCATACTCATCAAAGGTAAAACCTACCAAGATGAACTCTCAATTCTAAATATTTATGCTCCAAATACAAGGGCAACTACATTCATTAAAGAAACTTTAGTAAAGCTCAAAGCACACATTGCACCTCACACAATAATAGTGGGAGACTTCAATACTCCACTCCCACCACTGGACAGATCCTGGAAACAGAAACTGAACAGAGACACATAGACACTATCAGAAGTTATGAAACAAATGGATTTAACAGATATCTACAAAACATTTTATCCTAAAACAAAAGGATATACCTTCTTCTTAGCACCTCAATTACTCCACAGTTGACCATATAATTGGTCACAAAACAGGCCCCAACAGAAACAAAAATATTGAAATTATCCCATGCATCCTATCAGATCACCACAAACTAAGGCTGACCTTCAATAACAGCATAAAAAATAGAAAGCCAGCATTCACGTGGCAACTGAAAAATATTCTACTCAATGACACCTTCATCAAGGATAAAATAAATAAAGAAATTAAAGACTTTCTAACAGTTTCATGAAACTGAAGCCACAACATACCCAAACTTATGGGATACAATGAAGGCAGTCCTAAGAGGAAAACTTATAACTCTGAGTGCCTCCAAAAAGAAACTAGAGAGAACATACACAAGCAGCCTGACTGCACACCTAGAAGCTCTAGAACTAAAGGAAGCAAATCCACCCAAGAGGAGTAGATAGCATAAAATAATCAAAATTATCGCTGAAATCAACCAAGTGAAAACAAAAAGAACTATACAAAAAAATAATAATAATAAAGCAAACCAGGAGTTGGTTCTTTGAGAAAATCAACAAGAATCATAAACCCTTTGCCAGACTCACTAGAGGGCACAGGGACAGTATCCTAATTAACAAAATCAGAAATGACAAACAAGACATAACAACAAATCCTTAGGAAATCCAAAACATCATCAGTTTCTACTACAAAAGGCTATACTCAACAAAACTGGAGAACCTGGATGAAATGGACAACTTCCTAGACAGATACCAGGTACCAAAGTTAAATCAGGATCAGAGTAATGATTTTAACAGTCCCATTACCCTAAGAAAATAGGAGCAGTAATTAATAGTCTCTCAACCAAAAAAACAAAAACAAAAACAAAAACAAACAAACAAACAAAAAAATATACCAGGACCAGATGGGTTTAGTGCAGAGTTCTATCAGACCTTCAAAGAAGACATAATTCCAACTATCCTCAAATGATTCCACAAAATAGAAACAGAAAGTTCTCTACCCAATTCATTCTATGAAGCCAAAATTACTCGGATACCTAAACCACTAAAAGACCCCACAAAGATTGAGAACTTCAGATCGATTTCTCTTATGAATATTGATGCAAAAATACTCAATATAATCCTTGCAAACCGAATCAAAGAACACATCAAGTCGATCATTTGATCCATCATGACCAAGTAGGCTGCATCCTAGGGATGCAGGGATGGTGTAATATAGAGAAATCCATCAAAGAAATCCACTATATAAACAAAATCAAAGACAAAAATCACATGGTCTTCTCATTAGATGCTGAGAAAGCAGTTGACAAAATACAATACCCTTTCATGATAAAAGTCTTGGAATGATCAGGAATTCAAGGCCCATACCTAAACATAATAAAAGCAATGTACAGTAAACCAGTAGCCAACATCAAACTAAATGGAGAGAAACTCGAAGCAATCCCATCAAAATCAGGGACAAGACAGGGCTGCACACTTTCTCCCTACCTATTCAATATAGTACTTGAAGTCCTAGCCAGAGAAATTCTACAACAAAAGGAGGTCAAGGGGATACAAATTGTAAAGGAAGAAGTCAAAACATCATTATTTGCAGATGATATGATATTATATATAAGTGACCCTAAAAATTCCTCCAGAGAACTCCTAAACCTGATAAACAGCTGAATATAAAATTAACTCAAACAAATCAATGGTCTTTCTCTAATGAAAGGATAAACTGGCTGAGAAAGAAATTAGGGAAACAACATCCTTCATAATACTAACAAATAATATAAAATACTTTAGTGTGACTCTAACTAAGGAAGTGAAAGATCCATATGATATGAACTTCAAGTCCCTGAAGAAAGAAATTGAAGAAGATCTCAGAAGATGGAAAGATCTCCCATGCTCATGGATTGGCAGGATCAACATTGTAAAAATGGCTATATTGCCAAAAGCAATCTACAGATTCAATGCAATCCCCATCAAAATTCCAACTCAATTCTTCAACAAATTAGAAAGGGCAATCGGCAGATTCATCTGGAATACCAAAAAACCTAGGATAGCAAAAACTCTTCTCAAGAATAAAAGAACCTCTGGTGGAATCACCATGCCTGACCTAAAGCTGTACTACAGAGCAATTGTGATAAAAACTGCATGGTACTGGCATAGTGACAGACAAGTAGACCAATGGAACAGAACTGAAGACCCAGAGATGAACCCACACACCTATGGTCACTTGATCTTTGAAAAGGTATTTCATATTATTTGTGACTAGTGTGAAGGGTGTTGTTTCCCTAATTTCTTTCTCAGACTAAGGTCAAGTCTAAGTGGATCAAAGACATCCACATAAAACCAGAGACTCTGAAATTTATAGAGGAGAAAGTGGGGAAAAGCCTCAAAGATATGGGCACTGGGGGAAAATTCCTAAACAGAACAGCAATGGCTTGTGCTGTAAGATCAAAAATTGACAAATGGCACCTCATGAAATTGCAAACCTTCTGTAAGGTAAAAGACACTGTCAATAAGAGAAAAAGGCCACCAACAGATTGGGAAAATATTTTTACCAATAGTAAATCATATAGGGGACTAATATTCAATATATACAACGAGCTCAAGAATCTGGACTTCAGAAATTCAAATAACCCCGTTAAAAATGGGGTACAGTACTAAACAAAGAATTCTCAAGTGAGAATGCTGAAGAGCTGAGAAGCACCTGAATAAATATTCAACATCCCTAATCATCAGGCATATGCAAATCCAAACAACCTTAAGATTCCACCTCACTCCAGTCAGAATTACTAAGGTCAAAACTTCAGGTGACAGTAGATGCTGGCGAGGATGTCTACAAAGAGGAACACTCCTCCATTGCTGTTGGGAATGTCAACCACTCTGAATATCAGTCTGGCGGTTCCTCAGAAAATTGGACATAGTACTACCGGAAGATCCAGCAATACATCTCGGGCATATACCCAGAAGAAGTTCCCAATGGTAATAAGGACACATGCTCCACTATGTTCATAGTAGCCCTATTTATAATAGCCAGAAGATGAAAAGAACCCAGATGTCCCTCTACAGAGGAATGCATGCAGAAAATTTGGTACATTTACACAATGGAGTACTACTCAGCTATTAAAAACAATGAATTTATGAAATTCTTTGGCAAATGGAAGTATCTGGAGGATATCATCCTTAGTGAGGTAACCCAATCACATAAGAAGTCACTTGATATGCACTCACTGATAATGAATATTATCCCAGAAACTTAGAATACCCAAGATACAATTTGCAAAACGCAAGAAAATCAAGAAAAACGAAGATCAAAGTGCAGATACTTCATTACTCCTTAGAATAGGGAACAAAACACACATGGAAGGAGATATGAAGACAAAGTTTGGAGCTAAGACGAAATGATGGACCATCCAGAGACTACCCCACCTGGGGATCCATCCCATAACCAGCCAACAAACACAGACACTATTGCATATGCCAGCAAGATTTTTTCTGAAAGGACCCTGATATACCGATCTCGAGTGAGGCTATGCCAGTATCTGGCAAATACAGAAGTGGATGCTCACAGTCATCTATAGAATGGAACACTGGGCCCCCAAGGGAGGAGCTAGATAAAGTACCCAAGGAGCTAAAGGGGTCTGCAACCCTATAGGTGGAACAATAATATGAACTAACCAGTGCCCCCAGAGCTCGTATCTCTAGCTGCATATGTAGCAGAGGATAGCCTAGTCAGCCATCATTGGGAAGAGTGACCCCTTGATCTTGCAAACTTTATATGGGCAAGTACAAGGGAATGCCAAGGCCAAGAAGTGGGAGTGTGTGGGTAGGGTAGCAAGGCTGGGGCAGGGGGACTTAGGGAACTTTCAAGATAGCATATGAAATGTAAATAAAGAAAATATCTAATAAAAAGAAATGAACAGTAGACAAAATATAAAACATGAGTATATGAGTTACTTGCTTCATTGTTATTTCAATTAAAATCCCAATTGACTAACTAAATTTTTGAGGTCATTGTTTGACTAAATTAGAGATGGGTTTCCTATAAAAAAAAAAAGCTGAAGGGCCAGATCATATGTTAGCCAGAATAGACAATATAAAACCTTATTCTATCCACCCATCCTATACAGGTTGAACAAAGGGTAATAGAGTACTTTTGTTTGAGATGTTGATTTGTATCAGTTTAATAGTGAACTACAAAGGGAAAAACACAAACTCATAACAGCTATTAGGAGAAGCAGACAGACAAAACAAGCAATAAATGTGGACTGTCTTTCCCTGATGCTTTGGTAGTACAGACATAGGTTTTATAATCTGGAGGACAGTACCTATAGAAAGTATCCTTTAGCTTGTCTAATGATACCAGTACCCATCCAGGTATATGCCTGCTCCACACAGCAAATAGAAAGCTTTACATTTTTATAGAGATCAACAAGATTTAGTGACAGAATTACTTCAGTACAATGAGTAAATGGTAATAAAGCATGTTCTTTCATAGTCAGCTTCCCTATCATATTGTGATTAGTCTTTATTTGGCTATATTTGCTTTTGAAGTGTTGTAATAGTGAGCTTTGACTGCTGTTCACACCATATCCACAACATACAAATATAATGATAACACTAAATGTGGAAATAACATTATAAATAAATGAAAGATAATAACACTTTGAAAATTGAAGATCTGAGTAGAATATAAATATTGCAAGAGTATTTTGAATGGACTAGTATAATGGGAACTTGAAGGACAAAGAACAAGTCACTAAAACTTCAGGTTTAACATACAATGAGATTAGAATTTGTCATTCCATCAGATAACAAAATAATGAAAACGCTGAATGTTAACAACTTTTTAAAGAAAATGATGCAAAGTTCCTCCTAACTTTTATAAAATCATCAATCTAGATGTGGAAATTCCAAAATCAAAAATAATTGCAAACAAAACAGAATGTGTTCATTACTCATGTTTTCCGGAGTAAACAATAAATTTTGCTTCTTTTTTTACATAGCTCACTATATATATGAAGAAAAGAGGGTGAAATAACACAGGAAGTATTATCTTTTTCCACATCTTAAACTAGTGTGTGTGTGTATACATATACATATACATCATATACATATACATCATATACATATATATCATATACATATACATATGTGTGTATGTGTGTGTATGACATATGCGTGCAAAGTAGTAATAATAACAACTGCATGACTATAATAGTATACAGATTATAGCCTATAATAAATTACAGTAATGTCATGGATGAGGAAGGCAGACTTCAACAAACTCTGTTTTGAAATACGCATAAAGCAGTGTAGTATTGCTGGGATGTGGACTTAGATTGGCTGTAAATACATACACAAAAGCCAAGTTAACCACAAAGACTGAATTACATGAAATATGCCACATTTTTGTATTGACTAGCAATTTATATACTTATGAGTTTATTTCCAGTCTTAGATAAAGAAAGAAGCATATTTAAGGGAGTAGGGGTATAAAGTATGTGCTTAATTTGAAGAAGATCCTGAATTAGCACCACAAAACAAAAATGTATTCAAGAACACAGCCACATGAATATTGAAGTCACTTCTGAATGTCAGTTAGGGCAAACTTTGGGGTTGGGAAGTTGGTTCAGCCAATAAAGTTATTGTCTGGAAGCATGTCAATGTGATTAAGAAGCATGTGGGAAAACACAGAGCATAGCAACATATTCTATTATCTTAGCAATGAGAGGCTGAGAAGGAAAGATCACTTGGACTCCTTGCCAGCTAGTTTAATGAAGTCAGCAAGCTCAAGCCTCAATGAGGAATCCATCTGAAAGAATAAGGTTTATAACAATGGAAAGAGACACCTGACATTGCCATCTGGCCTCTATATGCACATAGAAATATGTAACATGTCCTCAATATATGTATATACACATATGTGCATATACAAGAACACACACAGAGTAAAGAAAAGGGGACTTTTCGTCCCATAAAAGTCCATACAGATAAACCAATTAATCAATTGGAAAGTATGATACTTGGTATCATACTGCTCATTTACATGGAAATCAACTGGATATTATGAGCAGCAATTCTTTCTGCCTTTTTAGACTTAGAAACAATAAATTAACAGAAGGAATTCTATAAACACAGCATTTTCATTCCTATTTCATTTTAAAGTTGAATCACACAATGAGGAAACTCAGAAACTATAATACATAAAAGTCCCAATCAAAATGAACTTAGCTCAACACAGAATAGGTAAGCTGTCCTCTTGCCCAAGGATACCTCCAGATCCTCTGTTCACTTCCCAAAGACCGAAAACATCAGTTGCCAGCCCCTCTCCTCCCTGTACTGTTTTGTCCCTGTCCCCATCTGTATCAGGCACCTCCTGTAAGGGGCAGATCATGCCAGAAAAAAAAAACAAAAACAGGTAGGTGAACTCCGGAAAAGTTCTTGAACTTGTATGTCACACCACACTTGCCACCAGAACCTCAGATATGCTGCCCACCTGCAGCCCTCTTGCATTCTTTAATTGCTACCCCACATACAGTATCCCCAATTTCTCCATCCCTCCTCATCTCCTAACTGAAATTTGGAGTCCCAGCTCCCAAATGTAGACTCCCTGTTGAACCAGAATACATACAGGATGCCAAAACTCAGGCCACATAGATCAGAGTGGAAACTAAAACAAGATATAAAACACCCACCCAATAAAAACAAACATATATCTGCAACAAGAGTATAATTACCCCAAACTTTAATGTCCAGTCACCAGCACAAGAACATAATTAGTAACAGCCAGGCCAATATGTCAACACTGGTGCCCAGCTGTCTTACTGCAAGAAGCTCTGAAATTTCCACCAATAGCTTAACCACAAGAAACATCTTAAATCAAACTTTATGAAAATCATAGAGAACTATAAGGATAAAGGAATAAATCCCTTAAAGAAAGTCAAGAAACAAACAGACAAACATATGAAGGAAACAGATGAAATTGTTGAAGATCTAAAAATGTAAATAAAAGCAAGAAATAAAATAAAAACTGATGGAAAATGGGAAATAAAATCTCTAGGTAAGTGAATGTGATCTATAGATGCAAGCATCACCAGCACAATATAAGAAGTGGAAAAAAAAGTCTCAGGTGTTGAAGACATGATTGAAGAAATGGACATATCAATCAAAAATGTTCAATCTAAAAATGTTACTAGCACAAAACATCTAGGAAATCCTGCACACTATGAAAAAGCCAAACCTAAGGATAATAGGAATAAAAGAGGGAAAAGTATAACAAGCTCAGAGGCCCAGAAAATGTTTTTATCAAAATAGTAGAATTTATATTCTAACCTAATGAAGGAGATGCCTGTAAAAGTACAAGAAGCATAGAGAACACCAAATACATGTGTTCCTTTTACACATATGGAAACCACCTAAATATGAAACAACAACATCAAAAGAATATTAAAAGCTGTAAGGGAAAAAGAACTAGTAACATATAAAGGTAGACATATTAAAATTATACCCAACTTCTAATGGAAACTCTAAAAGCCAAAAGAGCATGGATAGATGTTCTGTAGACTCTAGGATACCACAGAAGCCAGCTCAGATTACTATATCTAAAAGAACATTCAATACATGGAAAAATATTCCATAAAATGTCAAATTTAAGTACTATTCATCTACAGATCCAACCCTACAGAAGACATTAGGAAGAAAACTCCAACCCTCCACCCAATAAATTGAACTACACTGCACTAACACAGAAAATAAATAATCTCATAATAAAACCAAAACAAGGCAAGCACACACACAGACATGCACATACCATTAACACCACCACTAGTATCACCAACAACAGCAACCACAAAATAACAGGAATTAGCAATACTTGGTGATTGATTTTTCTCAATATGAATGGACTTAGTTACTCAAATAAAAAGACACAGACTAATAGAATGCATATTAAACAGGATCCATTTTTTTTCGTTGCATACCAAAAATCAAACAAAAGCAAAACCAACAATAAGAAACATCTTAACATCAAAGACAGACATTACTTTTGAAAGACTTGAAAAGGATTTTACAAGCAATTTAGGTCCAACCCATGAAGCCATTCTAATATCTATTGAAATAAAGTTCAAACCAAAATTAGTTAAAAGAGAAAGAGAAGAACAATTCAAACTTGTCAAAGGAAAAAAATTACCCTGTAAAATTTGCTTTTATTGCCTTAGATTGGGCATCATATCTAATTATAAGAGAATTAATGCTGAATAAACTCATTTTTTCTAGTTATTTTTGAACTCTGGCTTGCTGGCTCACCTCAGCAGTTCTGTTTAAGCTAACTAATTCAATCTGGCTTCTCCTTGCTTCTGAACAAATTGTTCTGCTTGGTCTCAAAGTAACTCTGGCTATATGTTCTAATTTTCTGACTCATTCTCATTCTCTTCTAATTCTATCTTCACCTGCAACTTGCCTCCATAAAACTGCCTGATAAAACTGCCTGCTCTTTCTCTTTCAAACCACATGGACCTAAAAGGTTTTTGCATGAGGTCCCTTGCCAGAATAGCCATGTTCTCGGATTAAAACTTCTCTATATTAACAAGGGTGGCATTTTAAGTCTTAGCCCCAAAGACAAAGATACCCAAGTTTGTGAAACAAACACTGCTAGACTTAAGTCACATATTGACTCTCACACATTAATATTGAAAGATAGTCAGGCCATACAAACAAAAACTAAATTAAGACAAACTGGGGCTAACAGACATTATGAACCAAAAGGACCTAACAGATAGATACAGAGCATTTTACTATAACAAAAAAGAAATAACATTTTTTCAGTACATTGGGGGACTTTCTCCCAAATTGAGCACATAATCACTCACAAAGCAATTCTCAACAGGTACAAGAGATTTGAAATTCTGCATTGTATCAGACCACCAAATTCACCAGACAAAATGAAAGCTGTGTTAAGAAAAAAATTCATAGTACTAAATGCCTACTTTTAAAAGGTTAGATAGGTATTCTACTAACAACTCAATAGCACATCTGAAAGCTCTGGAAAATAGGAAGCAAGCTCACAAAATAATCAAAGAGCTGAAATTGTTCACATAAAAACAAAGGGAAAAATACAAAGAATCAATGAAACAAAGACTTGATTCTTAGACAAAATCAACAAGATAGACACCCAAACTAATAAAAAAACAGTGAAAAAATATTCAAATTAGTAATTAGATTAGAAATGAAAGGGGGAATATAACAACAGACACCAAAGAAAGCCAAAGAATCAGAAACACATAGTACAAAAACCCATACTTCGCCATACGGAAAATCAAAAAGAGATGTATAGGTTATTTTTTTTAATTAATACCACTTACCTAAGTTATCAAAATCACATAAAATTATATATACTTATAGTCCATACTGAAATAGACTTTTAATAAAAAAAAAAAAAAAAAAGCACAGAGCCAGACAGTTTTAGCATAAAATCTCATTAGACTTGCAAAGAAGAGTTAGTGCAGGTATTCTTCAAGTTATTCTACAAAATAGAAATAGAAGCAACATGGTCAAATTCTTCTTACGACACCACAGTCACCCTGTTACACAACCTACTTAAAATCTCAACAAACAGAATTATAGACTAATTTCACTTATGAACATTGATGCAAAAATACTCAATAAAATTCTTGCATCCAGGAATTTGTGAATCCAAGAACACATGAAAAGTATCATCCACCATGACCAACATGTTTAAACCAGAGACTCATGGGTGACTCAACATATAAAAATCTAAAAATAAAAATATGGTCTTCTCATTACATGCAGAAAAAGTTTTGACAAATACTGCACAATTTCATGATAAATGTCTTGAAATCAGGGATAGAATGTATATTCCTAAAGACAATAAAGGCAATCCATAGCAAGTCTATATTCAACATCCAATTAAGCAGAGAGAAAATCAAAGCAATTTTACCAAAATCAGGAACAACAACAACAAAAAATGCTGTTTACTCTCTTCATATCTATTCAACTTGAAGTTCTTGCTAGAGCATAAGAAAACTAAAAGAAATCAAGGGAAAACAAATTGAACAAAAGAAGTCAAAGAATTGTTATTTGTAGCTGATATGATAAGATATGTAACAGATATGAAAAATTCTATCCAGGAACTCTTACAATTGATAAACACTTTCAGTTAAGTGGTTACAAGCTTGACTTAACAAAATTCAGCTGCCCTTCAAACAAACCACAAATAGTCTGAGAAGAAATCAGAGAAACAAAATACTTTGTAGTAGTCACAGATAATATAAAATATCATGGGGTAACTCTAAGCATGAAAAAGACTTATATTAAAAACATTCAGTTCTTTGAAGAAAGAAATGAAAGAAAATATCAGAAGATGGAAAGACCTCCAGTGATCATGATCAGTAGGATTAATATGATGAAAATGACCATCTTCCCAAAAGTAATCTATAGATTCAATGCAATCCCCATCTAAATTTAAACACACTTATTTGTAGATCTTGAAAGGACAATACTCAACTTCATATGGAAAAGTAAATAACCCAGGATAGATAACATGATACTGTATAATAAAAGAATTTCTGGGGTCATCATTATTGCTGATTTTAAACCATAGAGGTTGAAAATACTACAGAGCTATAATTTTAAAAATGCAGGATACTGACATAAAAACAGATAAATTGATAAATGGAATTGAATCAAAGACCCAAATATAATTTCACACTTAAGCACACTTAATTTTTGAAAAGGAAGCCAGAAATATACAATAATAAAAAGGAAGCATCTTCAATAAATGGAGAGGGTATGGGTGATTATCCAGTTGCAAAACAAAGCAAAGCCATACCTATCATTCTGCATAAACCTCAAATCCAATTTAATCAAAGACCTCATCGTAAAACCAGACACATAAATCCAGAAAGAAAAGGAAAGTGTTAGTTAACCTGGAATGCATTGGCACAGGAGACAACATCCTGAGAACACCAATAGCACAGGTACTATGACTGACAATAAATGAGACCTATGAAACTGAAAAGCGAGAGAAAACAGCCCACAAATCAACCACTCAGTATTCATAGGGGCTTATAGACACTGAACCAGCAATCATGGAGCCTGCATACATACTGCTGTTTTGCAGCTTAGACTTTTTGTGGGACTTCTTAAAGTGCGTGTAGAGGTATCTCTAACTCTTTTGCTTGCTCTTTTCCTCTTATTGTGTTGTCTTTTCCAGCCTTGATATAAGGAGCTGTGCCAAGTCTTACTGTATGTAACTTGTTATGAGGAGTGGCTCTAGGGGAAAGTGGAAGGGGGTTAATTTTATTAAATAGAAGGGAATAAGATTTTCTTACTAATAACTACCCAAGATGAAAAATCACCATCATATTCGTGTGAAGTAATGGTTATGATTTACTGACTATATCTCAAGGTAAATTGGAGAAAATAATACCTATCTCATTTATGGTGCATGTCAATGTAAGTAATAAACAGGTATTCCTGTTAATATGTACACCTCAAATAATGCTTACCTCAATGAGAGTGTTCCCAAGACACCTTTTATACTCCTGTTCCAATTAAAACTAGTTAAACTGGGTGGATCACATTTCAATTAGAGTGAAATGTAATTTTAATAAAAAGAAACAAGACGTTTTAGTTAATTGTACATAGCTAAGTAGGCAGTTCTTATAGCAGGATTCTGTCCTGTTTTTACTAATTATTACAAGGAAGTAGACTTGGTAGGCTGAGTGTACTTCTCCACATGAAAGTCAAAAATATTAAATTCAAAAGCCATTATAAACATAAAGCACAGTAATGATGGAAAGTGACAACTAACATTCAGACCAGTAACAACAAAACTATGTCTAAATTGATTTCTAAATATTACCTCAGCAGGATGTACTCAGAAGGACCTAACTCATAATAGGAGAAGCAAGACCAATGGAGCTCTGCTGTCACAGTACATCTTATCAAGAAAAGCTACGTGAGAAAAATCATTGCATATAGTAAAAATCACTATGAAGAAAAGTAGAACCTGAAGACTAAGCCATCTCTACTTTACCCAGATTGAAGAACTTTGCTGTATTGATTTATATTAATGCTGAAATGTGAACACTGAATAAACACATGACTAAAGGTAGGAAAAGTTCATTTCAGACAAAATAAGCAACATTTTCCAAGGTCTTGTGAAAAACAGAAGGAAGTGGACAAATAAGAAAATGAAAAGTGAGGAGAATGGAGGGCTGTGAATGAGGCAGTCACAACAGAAAGGGTAGGAAGCAACCCTGAGCCAATAGAACTCTTCAAGTTTATCAAAGCCAGATTTGAATAGGAGGTAGTATCTCAACATACAAACCACATGACTTCTCTTCAAACATTATTATCTTTAAATATCGTTACTTGTGGGAAGTCACCCTCACATTTGCCATTACAAGATGGCGCTGACAGCTGTGTTCTAAGTAGTAAACATAATCTGCACACGTGCAGGGGCAGTTTTCCCGCCATGTGTTCTGCCTTTCCCGTGATGACAACTGGGCCGATGGGCTGCAGCCAATCAGGGAGTAATACGTCCTAGGTGGAGGATAATTCTCCTTAAAAGGGACGGGGTTTTGCCATTCTCTCTCTTGCTTTCTTGTTCTTGTTCTTTTTCTCTCTCTTGCTCTTGCTCTCTTGTTCTTGTTCTTTTTCTCTCTCTTGCTTTCTTGTTCTTTCTCTCTCTCTTGTTCTTGCTTTTTCTCTCTCTTGCTCTTGCTTTCTTGTTCTTGTCCCTTTTCTCTCTCTTGCTCTCTTGCTCTCTGGCTCCTGAAGATGTAAGCAATAAAGCTTTGCCGCAGAAGATTCCGGTTTGTTGCGTTCTTCCTGGCCGGTCGCGCGAACGCGTGTAAGAGTTGGTGCTGAGACCCGGGACGAGAAGACCTGGGACGAGAAAACCCGGGACGAGAAATCCTGGGACGAGAAAACCCCTGGACGGTTACCATCACCGGCGCAAGGAAGATCCCTCATTCCGGAACCAGAACTGCGGGTCATGGTAATGAAGTGTTCCCGTAAAACAGACTGTTGAGAAGGATCCAGCCTGGATTCAGAACTCTTCAGCTGGGGAATGGTGGTAATGAAGTGTTCCCGCAACACAGACTGTTGAGAAGGATTCAACTGCGTGAATTCAGAACTCTTCAGCTGGGGAACAGGGTAACCCTAAGTATAGCTTTACAAGGTAAGTCTGGTCTTGAACTTTCTAACGAAATTCAAGACAGTCTATCAGAAGTAAAGTGGGAAATAGCTTTACAAGGTAAGTCTGGCCTTGAACTTTCTAACGAAATTCAAGACAGTCTATCAGAAGTAAAGTGGGAAATAGCTTTACAAGGTATGTTTGGCCTTGAACTTTTTCTAGTGTTAGGAGCCTTTTTGTTCCTTTTCACATGTTATCAAGTGGTTAAGGCAGGGCTGAATATTCTGGATGAAATTCAGGGCAATCTATCAGAAGTAAAGCGAGGAGAGAGAGTAGGAGCAAAGAGGAAATATGGTTCACAAAATAAGTATATAGGCCTTTCCACGGGTCTTGAACCCGAGGAAAAGTTTAGGTCAGGTAAGAATACCTGGGGAGAGATTAGAAGGAAGGAAAAGAAAAAAGAAAAGAAAAAAGATCAATCAGCGGAGGTCTCTAGGAGAAGGAGCCTATATTCATCACTAGATGAGCTCAAGGAGCCAGTTCTTAATAGTTCTGAATCAGATGAAAAGGCTATTAGGGCCTGGAAGGCGCTCTCCCGAGCAGGTGAAGCCACTGGACAACTAACAAAGATCGTCCAGAGACCTCAGGAGTCATTCTCAGATTTTGTGGCCAGAATGACAGAGGCAGCAGAGCGTATTTTTGGAGATTCAGAGCAAGCCGCACCTCTGGTAGAACAGCTCATTTATGAGCAAGCCACGCAGGAATGCAGAGCGGCCATAGCCCCAAGAAAGAACAAAGGTTTACAAAACTGGCTTAGGGTTTGTCGGGAGCTTGGGGGACCTCTCATTATGCGTTACTTCCATTCAGTATGAGAAATTTACTAGGGCAGCTAATTTGTCAAAAAGTCTTTCTCAGTATATGTTACAGAATTGGACGGCTGAATTTGAACAGACCCTTCAGGAATTGAGACCCTTCGGGAATTGAGACTTCAGGTCAACTCCACGTGCTTGGACCTGTCCCTGACCAAAGGATTACCCAATTGGATCTCCTCAGCATTTTCCTTCTTTAAAGAATGGGTATGGGTGGGATTATTTGGAGATACACTTTGCTGTGGATTAGTGTTGCTTCTCTGGTTGGTCTGTAAGCTTAAGGCCCAAACTAGGAGAGACAAGGTGGTTATTGCCCAGGCACTTGCAGCTCTAGAACATGGTGCTTCCCCTGATATATGGTTATCTATGCTTAAGCAATAGGTCGCTGGCCACTCAGCTCTTGCACCCCACGAGGCTAGTCTCATTGCACGGGATAGAGTGAGTGTGCTTCAGCAGCCCAAGAGAGTTGCACGGCTAAGCACTGCAGTAGAAGGGCTCTGCGGCATATATGAGCCTATTCTAGGGAGACATGTCATCTTTCATGAAGGTTCAGTGTCCTAGTTCCCTTCCCCCAGGAAAAACGACACGGGAGCAGGTCAGGGTTGCTCTGGGTAAAAGCCTGTGAGCCTAAGAGCTAATCCTGTACATGGCTCCTTTACCTGCACACTGGGGATTTGACCTCTATCTCCACTCTCATTAATATGGGTGGCCTATTGCTCTTATTAAAAGAAAAGGGGGATCTGTGGGAAGCCGCCCTCACATTTGCCATTACAAGATGGCGCTGACAGCTGTGTTCTAAGTAGTAAACATAATCTGCACACGTGCAGGGGCAGTTTTCCCGCCATGTGTTCTGCCTTTCCCGTGATGACAACTGGGCCGATGGGCTGCAGCCAATCAGGGAGTAATACGTCCTAGGTGGAGGATAATTCTCCTTAAAAGGGACGGGGTTTTGCCATTCTCTCTCTTGCTTTCTTGTTCTTGTTCTTTTTCTCTCTCTTGCTCTTGCTCTCTTGTTCTTGTTCTTTTTCTCTCTCTTGCTTTCTTGTTCTTTCTCTCTCTCTTGTTCTTGCTTTTTCTCTCTCTTGCTCTTGCTTTCTTGTTCTTGTTCCTTTTCTCTCTCTTGCTCTCTTGCTCTCTGGCTCCTGAAGATGTAAGCAATAAAGCTTTGCCGCAGAAGATTCCGGTTTGTTGCGTTCTTCCTGGCCGGTCGCGCGAACGCATGTAAGAGTTACTAATCTTAAAATTAGTCGAACACTCTGTAGAACACGCAACCTGTTTATGTAAAAGAGAAGACTGCTTTCTTTTCTTGATGCTGTGATAAAATACAAAAGCAAAGGCAATTTAAGAAAGAACTTTTCAAGAGAGGCCCATTGGTTGTGCAAACTTTATATGCCTCAGTACAGGGGAACGCCAGGGCCAAGAAGTGGGAGTGGGTGGGTAGGGGAGGGTATGAGGGACTTTTGGGATAGCACTAGAGATGTAAATGAAGAAAATACCTAATAAAAAATAAATTAAAAAAAAAAAGCACATTTCACGTCAAAGTTTAAGTTACAGTTCATCAAGGGAATAGTCAAGGCAGAAACCTAAAGCAGCTGGTCATATGGCATATCAGATAACAAAGTTGAACTCATCCATGAAAGTCTTCAGTTTGCTTTGCCTCTTCTACACAATCCTGTATCCTGTGTACAGAACATGTTTCCACCCATACTTATAGCAAGTCTGCCCATATCAGTAACACAATAGTCCTTCATAGACCTTTTCAGAGGTTTTCCTCAGTAAAGATATTCCTTGACCAGTGTGTCTTGAAGCTTGCCTATGCAATTTAGATTCTGTCCAAGTTGACAATTAAGATGAACCACTACAACTGAGATAAAGCATATACAACAGGAGGTTCATCTCTAACCATTTGTGTTCCTTTTAAAAGGAACATCCTAGTGATGTAAAACACCCTACGTAGTACATCCTTTATTAGAGCACCATCCAATTTTACTTTCCTTTAAGATTGCTGGTGAAGTAAAGTTTTATGCCCAGCTACTCTATTTGAACCATTATTCTGTATATTTATTTTTAAAGTGACCATATTTTTTTAAAGTGACCATATATTTACTTTTAAAATGTCTCTTTCTGTTGCTCTCTGTCTCTGACTGTCTACCTCTCTCTCTCACACGCATACATGCACACTTGCACAAACACTGACAATACAGTTAATAAATGTATGTTTGACAAGTTTTATGCCATGTAACTCCAACCTTGAGAAATTCTAGTTAATATATAATTTTTGAACCTCACTTTCTGTAATTACACCCCAATATTTTCTATAATGCTTTGTTTCTACTTTCCTAAGCTG
This sequence comes from Mus musculus, assembly GCF_000001635.26. NCBI lineage: Eukaryota > Metazoa > Chordata > Mammalia > Rodentia > Muridae > Mus > Mus musculus. The sequence goes on along the minus strand of NC_000075.6, from coordinate 3,696,982 downwards.
GTCTGAAATTTCAGAGGTTTGGTGACTCAGTCCAGTATTCTACAATATTATATGTTTGTCACAAGTTATAACATTTTTATTTCTACAACTGACCACCCTTATTAGAACTAAACAATTTACTCAAGTAAATTGACCAATTTCTCTCATTTCTTACAGATGTTCCAACAAAACAACTGAATCATGTTTACTATGTACAGTGAATTCTTCTGAATGGCTAATAGACTGTCAAATTACATCAGAAACTCTAAGCTGCCTACATATACCATTATTTTCTTTCAATTAGCAGTTCTGGTTAGGGAAACACCAGCTTTAGATTCTCGTCACGCTATAAACTAGCACAATAATGTATATCTTTTAAGCTGCACCCGATTTTTTTCATGCGCTGACTAATGACTTCTTTACTAATCTTTTGCTTTAGAGTCTGATCTCTAAAACAAAGCTAAGTATTGGTGATGCTATTATGAGATAGTCCTTTATTAAACACTGTTTAATTTGTTCTTGAGCCTTTCCCCTAATGTTCTCTACTAGAAATCTCTATCTAGAAAGAAGTTTTTCTTTCATTATTTTCTAAAATTTGATCTTCTGAACTTGTCTATACAGTATTTTTTATTATCACTTTAAATGTCAACAAGAAGGGATCTTGATTACGTAATTAAGCATTGAAATGGCCTTGCAATCTTTGAAAGGGATCTCTATTATAGAGTATCAGTTTCTGACATGGGACATGCTCTACAGACAATATCCCTTTGACATGGACACATTCTACATGTCTAATTCCACAATTATTCTTTCAGATGACAAGGGTAGCTTTTGGCCCAATACCCAAAGATCATATATGCTAAAAGCCAATTCTGACAACTTCACAAGGAACTTGGCATGACTGGGGATGGCCTTCCCTCTTTAAAAAGTACAGATCATCATTAAACATTTGAGTCTTGATCAATATACTGTCTTGGCTCCATTTCTCTCTCTACCAGCCTATATTCCCTCTTTTCTTTCAGTTCCAAGATGCCTCCCAGGCTTGAACCCAGACATGAGAGACGCAGGCTGGCCCCAACACCAAGGTCCCCAGAGGACTCCCCAAATTGTAGGCAAACCTGGAAACTTGAAATCAATGGCAAGTGGAATGCAACACCAGTTCCAAAAACCCAGAGGGTCTAGTGCTGGCAGGAACAGGGAACCCCACCTGCCCGACCAGTGGATAGGGTTCATTCTGGTCAGCCCCACCCCTGCGCCAACTTGGGAGCAATCTCAGCTAAGGTCCCCAAAGGACTCCCCATGCTGCCAGCACACTAGCAAACCTGACACTTTGAGATCACTGGTGAATGGAATGCAACATCAGATCCAAAAAACCCAGAGGGTCATGTGCTAGCAGCAATAGGGTCAAAGGACAAAGGCACATTGAGAATCTTGGGATCACTGAGACCAGTCTATGCAGGAGAGCACTTAGGAGGCAGAAGCAAAAGAGCTTCTTGGACAGGGACCCTTCGGGGCTTCATCCTCAGCCAGGAGGCAGAACTGAGACCCAGACACCTGAACACCTTCCCTGCCAGATGAGAATCAGCCACCAGGAAGGGCTCTGAGCCCAGGAATCAGGAGGTGGAGCTGAGCTCCAGACTTCTGTGCAACTTCCCTGCAAGAGGAGAGCTTGTCTGCAGAGAGTGTTCTGACCACTGGAACTCAGGAGAGAGTTTGTCTCCCAGGAGTACTGACCAAGGCTAAAAAAAATCACAGGAGGAACAAACTCCAGCCAGAGACAGCTAGAACATATAATACCAGAGATTGACAGATGGAGAAATGCAAACAAAAAAAAAATTTACTAAAAGAAACCAAGAACACGGGATATCATCAGAACCCAGTACACCCAACACAGCAAATCCTGGATAACCCAACAGACCCAAAAAAGCAAGATTCGGATCTAAAATCATATCTAAGGATGCTGGTAGAGGATTTTAAGATGGGCATTAATAACTCACTTAAAGAAATACAGGAGAACACTGCTAAACAGATAGAAGCCCTTAAACAGGAAGCACAAAAAATTCCATCAAGGAATTACAGGAAAGTACTGCTAAAAAGGTAGAAAACCTTCAAGAGAAAAAACAAAAATCCCTTAAAGAACTACAGGAAAACACAAACAAACACATGAAGGAATTGAGCAAAACCATCCAAGACCTAAAACAGGAAGTAGAAACAACAAAGAAAACCCAAAGGGAGACAACTCTGGAGATAGAAACCCTAGGAAAGAAATCAGGAACCATAGATGCAAGCATCGACAACAGAATACAAGAGATGGAAGAGAGAATCTCAGGTGCAAAAGATTCCAGAGAGAAGATGGAAACAACAATCATAGAAACTGCAAAATGCAAAAAGATCCTAACCCAAAACATTCAGGAAATCCAGTACACAATGAGAAGACCAAACCTAAGGATAATAAGTATAGATGAAAATGGAGATTTTCAACTTAAAGGGCCAGTAAATATCTTCAACAAAATAATAGAAGAAAACTACCCTAACCTTAAAAAGAGAGAGAGAGAGAGAGAGAGAGAGAGAGAGAGAGAGATGCCCATGAACATACAAGAAGCCTGCAGAACTCCAAATAGACTGCACTAGCAAAGAAATTCCTCCTGACAAATAATAATCAAAATAACAAATGCACTAAATAGAGATAGAATATTAAAAGCAATAAGGGAAAAAGGTCAAGTAACATATAAAGGCAGACCTATTAAAATTACACCAAAAATCCTACCAGAGACATTGAAAGTCAGAAGATCCTGGACAGATGTTATATAGACCATAAAAGACCACAAATGCCAGCCCAGGCTACTGTAGCCAACAAAACTCTCAATTACCATAGATGGACAAACCAAAGTATTCCAGGACAAAACCAAATTCACTCAATATCTTTCCAAAAATCTGGCCCATCAAAGGATAATAAAGGGAAAACACCAACACAAGGACAGAAATCACATCATAGAAAAGGCAAGAAAGTAATTCTTCAACAAACCTAAAATAAGACAGCTAAAAGAACAGAATGCCAACTCTCACAACAAAAATAACAAGTAGCAAAAATTACTTTTCTTTAATCTCTCTTAATATCAATGGACTCAACCCACCCCACCCACACACACACACACACAAAAGACATAGACAAAAAGACTGGCTACATAAACAGGACCCAACTTTTTGCTGTTTACAGGAAACCCATCTCAGGGAAAAAGACAGACACTACCTCAGGGTAAAATGCTGGAAAACAATTTTCCAAGCAATTGCTCTGAAGAAACAAGCTGAAGTAGCCATTCCAATATTGAATAAAATCAACTTCCAACCCAAAATTATCAAAAAAGAAAAGGAGGTGCACGTCATACACATCAAAGGTAAAATCTTCCAAGATCAACTCTCAATTCTGAATATCTATGCTCCAACTGCAAGGGAATCCACATTCATTAAAAAAATCTTTAATAAAGCTCAAAGCACTTATTGCACCTCACACAATAATAGTGGGAGATTTCAATACCCCACTCTCATCAATGGACAGATCTAGAAACAAAAACTAAACAGAGACACATTGAAACTAACAGAAGTAATGAAACAAATGAATTGAACAGATATCTACAGAACATTTTATCCTAAAACAAAAGCATATACCTTTTCTCAGGACGTCATGGCACCTTCTCCAAAATTGACCATATAATCAGTCACAAACAGTTCTCAGCAGATACAAAAATATTGAAATTATCCCATGCATCCTATCAGATCACCATGGACTAAGGCTGATCTTCAATAACAAAATAAATAATAGAAAGCCAACATTCACGTGGAAGCTGAACAACACTCTACTCAATGATAACTTGGTCAAGGAAGAAATAAAGAAAGAAACTAAAGACTTTCTAGAGTTTAATGAAAATGAAACCACAACATTCCCAAACTTATGGTACAGAAGGAAAGCAATCCTGAGAGGGAAACCCACAGCTCTGAGTGCCTCCAAAAAGAAACTAGAAAGTGCATACACTAGCAGCCTTACAACACTCCTAGACGCTCTAACAAAAAGAAGCAAATTCATCCAAGAGGAGTAGACAGCAGGAAATAATCAAACTCAGGGCTGAACTCAAACAAATGGAAACAAAAAGAATTATTCAAAGAATCAATCAAACCAGGAGCTGGTTCTTTGAAAAAAATCAAGAAGATAGATAAGTGCTTATCCAGAATTACTAGAGGACACAGGGAAAGTATACAAATTAGCAAAATCAGAAATGAAAAGGGAGACATAACCACAGAACCTGAGGTAATTCAAAACACCATCATATCCTACTACAAAACGCTATACTCAACAAAACTGGAAAACCTGGATGAAATGAAGAAATTTCCACACAGATACGAGGTAACAACATTAAATCAGGATCAGATTAATGACCTAAACAGTCCCATATCACCGAAAGAAATAGAAGCAGATATTAATAGTCTCCCTACCAAAAAAGAAAAAAAAAAGCCCAGGATCCAATGGGTTTAGTGCAGAACTCTATCAGAATTTCAAAGAAGACCTAATCCGTTTGGAAGCTGATCATGGAATGGATCTCTGGATATGGCAATCACTAGATGGTCCATCCTTTCGTCACACTTCCAAATTTTGTCTCTGTAAATCCTTCCATGGGTGTTTTGTTTCCTATTCTAAGAAGGGGCAAAGTGTCCACACTTTGGTCTTCGTTCTCTTGAGTTTAATGTTTTTAGCAAATTATATCTTATATCTTGGGTATCCTAAGTTTCTGGGCTAATATCCACTTATCAGTGAGTACATATTGTGAGAGTTCCTTTGTGATTGGGTTACCTCACTCAGGATGATGCCCTCCAGGTCCATCCATTTGGCTAGGAATTTCATAAATTCATTCTTTTTAATAGCTGAGTAGTACTCCATTGTGTAAATGTACCACATTTTCTGTATCCATTCCTCTATTGAGGGGCATCTGGGTTCTTTCCAGCTTCTGGCTATTATAAATAAGGCTGCTATGAACATAGTGGAGCATGTGTCCTTCTTATTAGTTGGGGCATCTTCTGGATATATGCCCAGAAGAGGTATTGCTGGATCTTCCGGTAGTACTATGTCCAATTTTCTGAGGAACCACCAAACTGATTTCCAGAGTGGTTGTACAAGCTTGCAATCCCACCAACAATAGAGGAGTGTTCCCCTTTCTCCACATCCTCGCCAGCATCTGCTGTCACCTGAATTTTTCATCTTAGCCATTCTGACTGGTGTGAGGTGGAATCTCAGGGTTGTTTTGATTTGCATTTCTCTGATGATTAAGGATGTTGAACATTTTTTAAGGTGTTTCTCTGCCATTCGGAATTCCTTGGGTGAGAAATCTTTGTTCAGTTCTGAGCCCCATTTTTTTAATGGGGTTATTTGATTTTATGGAGTCTACCTTCTTGAGTTCTTTATATATATTGGATATTAGTCCCCTGTCCGATTTGGGATAGGTACATCCCATGATCAGCTTCCAAACGCTGACACCATTGCATACACTAGCAAGATTTTGCTGAAAGGACCCAGATATAGCTGTCTCTTGTGAGACTATGCCAGGGCCTAGCAAACACAGAAGTGGATGCTCACAGTCAGCTATTGAATGGACCACAGGGCCCCCAATGGAGGAACTAGAGAAAGCACCCAAGGAACTAAAGGGAACTGCAACCCTATTGGTGGAACAACAATATGAACTAAGAAGTACCCCGGAGCTCTTGTTTCTAGCTGCATATGTATCAAAAGATGGCCCAGTCGGCCATCACTGCAAAGAGAGGCCCATTGGACTTGCAAACTTTATATGCCCCAGTACAGGGGAACGCCAGGGCCAAAAAGGGGGAGTGGGTGGGTAGGGGAGTGGGGGTGGGGGGTATGGGGGACTTTTGGTATAGCATTGGAAATGTAAATGAGCTAAATACCTAATTAAAAATGGAAAAAAAATCGAAAAGATTGCGTTTTAGAAGGAAACCAAGAGTTTTTCACCAGAGATTCCACAGTCACTCCATATCTTCATTCTGCAGAAATGAAATATACTTTTAGAGACAATCGGGTATCTAATTTTTGCCGTCACAGTTAAGTGTGCTAAGAACAGCGACCTGGAGCCCAGCTGTTCCTACATGCAGTTTCTCAACTGTGGCCAGCAAATTCCTCCATCTCCTTTATGGATTGGATTTAGTGTACTAACTAAATCTGAAGTGAGTTCTGGGCTACATGAAACTACTTGCAGACTAGAGGACTTGGTGGCTATACCTATGTGAGTGTGTTTGAAGATTTTGAAATGATTTACCCATTGTCTTCATTGGCAAATAAGCCCTGAAAAATGACTGCCAAGGTTAGGACCATGCTCTGGGAATGCATGGATGCTCTTGCTACCAGCTCAGCTCTTGGTCCTTAAGGACCCTTCACTACACTCTGCAGCCATACCTGGGTTATCCTGACCACCCCAAGGTACGTCCAGATACTCATCTTTGCAACTGCCATGCTGTGGAATCTCCAGGGCAAAGTTAAGACTTTAGTACAAAGTACTTTCCCTTGATCACCCAAACACCTGTGGCCTCACAATCTAAATAGGTAGGCTTTGGTGAAAAGGGGCTCATTTAAATATTGGGCTGAGATAAACATAATTAGAAAAACAAAGATCCATGGGAGCAAAAACAAAATAAAGTACCAAAGTCAATTAAAAAAAAAAAACAAAAAAGAAGACCTAATCCCAGTTATCCTCAAATTCTTCCACAAAATAGAAACAGAAGGTACTCTACCCAATTCATTTTATGAAGCCACAATTACTCTGATACATGAACCATATAAAGACCCAACAAAGATAGAGAACTTCAGACCAATTTCCGTAATGAATAGCAATGCAAAAATACTCAATAAAATTTTCACTAACAGAATCCAAGGACACATCAAAACAATCATCCATCATGATGGGCTTCATCCCAATGATACATGGATGGTTTAATATACGGAAATCCATCAAAGTAATCCACTATATAAACAAGTTCAAAGACAAAAACCACATGATCATCTCATTAGATGCTGAGAAGGCATTTGACAAAATCCAACACCAATTCATGATAAAAGTCTTGGGAAGATCTGTAATCCAAGGCCCATACCTAAACATAATAAAAGTAATATACAGCAAACCAGTAGTCAACATCATAATAAATGGAGAGAAATTGGAATCAATCCCACTAAAATCAGGGACTAGACAAAGCTGCCCACTTTCTCTCTACCTATTCAATATACTATTTGAAGTCCTAGCCAGAGCCATTAGACAACAAAAGGAGGTCAAGTGGATAAAAATTGAAAGGGAAGAAGTCAAAATATCACTATTTGCAGATGATATGATTGTATATATAAGTGATTCTAAAAAAATCCACCAGAGAACTACTAAACATAATTAAATAGCTTCAGTGAATTAGCTGAATATTAAATTAACTAAAACAAATCAATGGCCTTTCTCTACAGAAAGGATAAACTAGGTGAGAATAAAAATAGAGAAACAACAACCTTCACAATGCTCACTAATAATATAAGATACCTTGGAGCTCTAACTAAGGAAGTGATAAATCTGTATGATAAGAACTACAAATCTCTGAAGATAGAAACCAAAGAAGATCTTAGAAGATGGAAAGACTTTCCATGCTCATGGATTGGCAGGATCTATATAGTAGAAATGGCTTTCTTGCCAAAAAGCAATCTACATTTTCAATGCAGTCCCCATCAAAATTCCAACACAATTCTTCAACGAATTACAAAGGGAAATTTGCAAATTCATCTGGAATGACAAAAAAACCTAGAATAGCAAAAACTCTTCTCAATGATAAGAGCACCTCTAATGGATCACAATGCATGACCTAAAGCTGTACTACAAAGCAATTGTGAAAAAAAAAATCTGCATGGTCCTGGTACAGCAACAGACAGGTAAATCAATGGAATAGAATTGAAGACCCAAAAATGAACCCAAACACCTATGGTCACTTGATCTTTAACAAGGGAGCTAAAACCATCAAGTGGAAAAAAGACAACATTTTCAACAAATGATATGGGCACAACTGGCCGTTATCATGGAGAAGAATGTGAAATGATCCATTCTTATCTCCTTGTACTAAGGTCAAGTCTATGTAGATCATGGAATTCGACATAAAACCAGAGACATTGAAACTTATAGAGGAGAAATTGGGAAAAAGCTTTGAATATATGGGCACAGAGGAAAAATTCCTGAACTGAACAGCAGTGCCTCCTGCTTTAAAATCAAGAATTGACAAATATGGGACCTCATAAAATTGCAAACCTTCTGTAAGGCAAAAGACACTGTTAAAAAGACAGGGAAAAAAAAAAAAAACCTCCAGCAGATTGGGAAACTATCTTACCAATCAATCCTAAATTTGATAGAAGACTAATATTCAATATATATATAAACAAGATGGACTCCAGAAAATCAAATAATCGTATTAAAATGGGATACAGAGCTAAACAAAGAATTCTCAACTGACAAATCCTGAATGGCTGAGAAGGACCTGAAAAAAATGTTAAACATCCTTAATCATCAGTGAATTGCAAATCAAAACAATCATGAGATTGCACCTCACACCAGTCAGAATGGCTAAGATCAAAAATTCAGGTGATTGCAGATGGTGGCGAGGATGTGGAGAAAGAGAAACACTCCTCCATTGTTGGTGGGAAGCTGTTACAAGCACTCTGGAAATCAGTTTGGTGGTCTCTCAGAAAATTGGACATAGTACTACCAGAAGATCCAGCAATACATCTCCTGGTCATATGCCCAGAAGATTTTCCAACTGGTAATAAGGACGCATGCTCCACTATGTTCATAGCAGCCTTATTTATAATAGCCAGAAGCTGGAAAGAACCTAGATGTTCCTCAAGAGAGGAATGGATACAGAAAATGTGGTACATTTACACAATGGAGTACTACTCAGCTATTAAATACAATGAATTCATGAAATTCTTAGGCAAATGGATGGATCTGGAGGATATCATCCTGAGTGAGGTAACCCAATCACAAAAGAACACACATGGTATGCACTCACTGATAAGCGGATATTAGGCCAGAAACATAGAATATCCAAGATACAATTTGCAAAACACATGAAACTCAAGAAGAGGGAAGACCAAAGTGTGGATACTTTGTTTCTTCTTAGAATCAGGAACAAAATACCCATGGAATGACTTACAGAGACAAAGTTCAGAGCTAAGACAGAAGGACAGACCATCCAGAGACTACCATACCCAGGGATCCATCCCATATACAACCACCAATCCCAGACACTATAGCATATGCACGAAAGATTTTGTTGACAGAACCCTGACATATCTCTCCTGTGGGGCTATGCCAATGCATGGCAAATACTGAAGTGTATGCTCACAGTCATCTATTGGATGGAAAACAGGGCCCCTAATGAAGGAGCTAGAGAAAGTTCCCAAGGAGCTAAAGGGGTCTGCAACCTTATAGGAGGAACAGTGTTATGAACTTACCAGTACCCCCCACAGCTGTGTCTCTAGCTGCATATGTATCAGAGGATGGCCTAGTCGGCCATCAATGGGAGGAGAGGCCCTTCGTATTGAGAAGGTCATATGCCCCAATGCAGGGGAATGCCAGGGCCAGGAACCTAGAGTGGTTGGGTTGGGGAGCAGGGCAGCAGGAGTGTATAGGGGGCTTTGTGGATAGCATTTGAAATGTAAATGAAGAAAATATCTAATAAAAATAAAACACTAAAAAAAATACAGAATAACACAGATAAACAGGTAGAACTCCTTAAAGAAGAAACACAAAAAATCCCTTAAAGAATTACAGAAAAACACAAACAGGCAAAGGAAATGAACAAAACCATTCAAGATATAAAAATGGAAATAGAAACAGTCAAGAAATCACAAAGGGAGACAACCCTGGAGTTGAAAAACTTAGGAACGGGATCAAGAGTCATAGATGCAAGCATCACCAAAAGAATACAAGAGATAAAGGAGAGATTGTTAGGCATGGAAGATACCATAGACAACATTGACATAACAATTAATGAAAATAGAAAAAGCAAAAAGCTCCTAAGTAAAATCTTTCAAAAAATCCAGAACACCAGAAAAAGAGCAAACCTAAAAATAATAGGTATAGAAGAGAGGGACGATTCCTAGCACAAAGAAGCAGCAAACATCTTTAATAAAATTATAGAAGAAAACTACCCTAACCTAAAGAAAGAGATGCTCATAAACAAACAAGAAGCCTACATAACGCCAAACAGATTACATGATAAAAGAAATTCCTCCTGTCACATGATAATCAAAAAAACCAAATGAATTAAACAAAGAAAGACTATTTAAAAAGTAAGAGAAACATTCCAGTAACATATAAAGGCAGACCTATCAGAATTACACTAGACTTCTCAACAGAGACTGTGAAAGCTAGAAGATCCTGGACAGATGTCATACAGACCCTAAGAGAATATAAATGCCAGGCCCAGACTTCTATACCCAGCAAAACTCTCAATTACAATATATGGAGAAACCAAAATATTCTATGAGAAAACCAAATTTACACAATATCTTTCCACAAATCCAGCCCTACAAGGAATAACAGATGAAGATCGGCAACACAAGGAAGGAAACTACACCCAAGAAAAAGCAAGAAAGTAATCTTCTTTCAACCCAAAAGAAGATAGCCACATAAACATAAAAATAGCATTAAAAATAACAGGAAGCAATAATCACTTTTCCTTAACATCTATTAACATCAACTCTCCAATAAAAACAGACTAGATATGTAAACAGAACCCAGTATTTTGCTGCATACAGGAAACACATCGAAGTGACAAGGACAGGTACTATTTCAGAGAAAAGGGTTGAAAGACAATCTTCCAAGCAAATGGTCCCAAGAAACAAACAACCTTCCAAGCAAATGGTCCCAAGAAACAAGCTGGAGTAGCCTTTCTAATAGCAAAAAAAAAAAAAAAAAAAAAAAAAAAAAATCGACTTTCAACCAAAAGTTATCAAAAAGGATAAGGAAGGACACTTCATACTGGCCAAAGGAAAAAAACTACCAAGATGAACTCTTGTTTCTGAACATATACTCTCCAAATGCAAGGGCATCCACATTCATAGAAGAAACTTTACTAAAGTTCAAAGTACACATTGCACCCCACACAATAATAGTGGGAGACTTCAACACCCCACTCCCAGCAATGGACTGATGATGGAAACAGAAACAAAACAGAGAAATGGTTAAATTAACAGTAGCTATGAACCAAAAAGATCTAAGGTATTAATGGAACATTCAATCCTAAAGCAAAATAATATACCTTCTTCTTAGCACCTCATAATACCTTCTACAAAATTGACCATATAATTGGTCACAAAACAGGCCTGAACAGATACAAGAAGACTGAAATAATTCTATGCACCATGGACTAAGGCTTGTGTTAAATTACAATAAAAACAAGGGAAAACACACATACACATGGAAGTTGAACAATGCTCTACTCAATTATACTGTGGGCAATGAAGAAATCAAGAAAGAAATTAGAGACTTTTTAGAATTTAATGAAAATGAAAACATGCCATACCAAAACTTATGGGACACAATGAAATCAGTGGTAAGATGAAAACTCATAGCTCTAAGTGTTTTGAAAAGGAAACTGGAAAGAGCATACAATAGCAGCTTGACAGCACTCCTGAAAGCACTAGAACAAAAAGAAGCAAATACACCTAAGAGGAGTAGAGAGCAGAAAATAATCAATCTCGGTGCTGAAATCAACTGAATAGAAACAAAAATAACTATACAAAAATCAGCAAAACCAGGAACTGGGTTTTTGAGACAATCAACAAGATAGATATACCCTTAGCCAGACAAGCCAGAGGGCACAGGGACAGTATCCAAATTTATAAAATCAGAAGTGAAAACAGAGACATAACGGAAACTGTAGAAATCCAAAATATCATCAGATCCTACTACAATTGTTCATACTAAACTAAATTGGAAAATCTGGATGAAATGGACAATTTTCTAGATACATGCCAGGTGCCAGACTTAAAACATTATCAGATGAAATATCTAAATATTCCCATAACCCCGGAAGAAATAGAATCTGTCAGTAATAGTCTCCCAACCAAAAAAAGAGCTCAGGTCCAGATGGGTTTAATGGAGAATTCTATCAGACTTTTAAAGAAGACATAATACCAATACTCTTCAAACTATTCCATAAAATAGAAACAAAAAGAACATTACCCAGCTCATTCTATGAAGCCACAATTACATTTATACTTCAACTACACAAAGACCCAACAAAGAAAGAGAACTTCAGACTAATCTGCCTCATGAACATTGATGCAAAAATAATAAAATTCTTGCTAACCAAATCCAAGAGCACATCAAAAAAATCATTCACCACGATCATGTAGGCTTCATCCCAGGGATGCAGGGTTTGTTCAATATGTGGAAATCCGTCAACATAATCCACTACATAAAAATACTCAAAGAAAAAAAAACACAAGATCATTTTATTAGATGCTGAAAAAGCATTTGACAAAATTCAGCATCTCTTCATGTTAAAAGTCTTGGAAAGATCAGGTATTCAAGGACCTTACCTAACTATAATAAAAAGCAATATACAGAAAACCAATAGCCTACATCAAATTAAATGGAGAGAACCTTGAAGCAATCCCACTAAAATCAGGGACTAGACAAGGGTGCCGACTTTCTCTCTATCTATTCAGTAAAGTACTTAAAGTTCTAGCTAGAGGAAATAGACAATAAAAGGAGGTCAAAGGGATACGAATTGGAAAGGAATAAGTCAAAATATCACTATTTGGAGATGATATGATCGCATACTTAAGTGATCCCCAAAACTACACCAGAGAACTCCTAAACCTGGTAAACAATGTCAGGAAATAGACAAGATATAAAATTAACTCAAACAAAGAAGTAACATTCCTATACAAAGGATAAATATGCAGGGAAAGAAATTAGGGGAACAACACCCTTCACAATAGTCATAAATGATATTACATACCTTGGTGTGACTCTGACTAAGCAAGTGAAAGATTTTTATGACAAGAAGTTCAAGGCTCTGAAGAAAGATATCAAAGAAGACTTCAGAAGATGGAAATATCTCTCATGCTCATGGATTGGCAGGATTAATATAGTAAAAATGTCCATCTTCACAAAAACAATCTACACATTCATTGCAATCTGTATTAGTTAGGGTTTTACTGCTGTGAACAGACACCATGACCAAGGCAAGTCTTATAAAAAACAATATTTAATTGGGGCTGGCTTACAGGTTCAGAGGTTCAGTCCATTATCATCAAGGTGGGAGCATGTCAGTATCCAGGCAGGCATGGCATATGAGGAGCTGAGATTTCTATGTCTTCATCCAAAGGCTGCTAGTGGAAGACTGACTTCCAGGCAACTAGGGTGAGGTTCTTTTACCCACACCCACAGTGACACACCCATTCCAACCAGGTCACACTTATTCCAACAAGGCCATACCTTCAGATGGTGCCACTCCCTGGTCCAAAGATATACAAACCACCACACAATCCCCATCAGAATACCAAATCAATTCTTCATAGAGTTTGAAAGAGCAAATATCAAATTCATTTGGAATAACAAAAAACCCAAGATAGAGAAAACTATTCTCAACAGTAAAACAACTTCTGGCACAATCATCATCCCTGACCTTAAGCTGTATTACAGAGCAATAGTGATAAATACTGCATGGTGTTGGTACAGAGACAGGCAGAAAGATCAATGGGAAGGAATTGAAGATGCAGAAATGAACCCACACACCAAAACAGCATTTTTAACAAATGATGCTGATTCAACTGGTGGTCAGCATGTAGAAAAAAATGCAAATCAATCCATTCTCATCTCCTTGTACAAAGGTCAAGTCCAAGTGGAACAATGACCTCTACATAATACCAGATACACTAAAACTTATAGAGGAAAAAGTGGGGAAGAGGCCGGAACACATGGGCACAAGGCAAAAATTCGGGAGCAGAACACCAATGGCTTATGCTCTAAGATCTAGAATCAACAAATGGGACCTCATAAAATTAAAAAGGTTCAGTAAGGCAAAGGACACTGTCAATAGGGCAAAAGGGGAACCAACAGATTGGGAAAAGATCTTTGCCAATCCTACACCTGATAGAGGGCTAATATCCAATATATACAAAGAACTCAAGAAGTTAGACTTTAAAGAATCAAATAACCCAATTTAAAAAAAAAAAGTGGACTACAGAGCTAAACAAAGAATTTTCAACTACAGAATATCTAATGGCCAAGAAGCACCTAAAGAAATGTTCAACATCCTTAGTCATCAGGGAAATGCAAATCAAAACAGCCCTGAGATTCCACCTCATACCAGTCAGAATGGCTAAGTTCCAAAACTCAGGTGACAGCAGATAGCATTGAGGATGTGGAAAAGGAGGAAAACTCCTCCATTGCTGGTTAGATTGCAAGCTGGTATAACCACTTTGGAAATCAGTTTGGCAGTTCCTCAGAAAATTGGACAGCATACTACCTGAGGACTCAGCTATAACACTCCTGGGCATATACCCAGAAGATGCTCCCACATGTAATAAAGACACATGCTCCACTATGTTCATAGCAGCCTTATTTATAATGTCCTAGTGATAGAAAGAACCCAGATGTCCTTCAACAGAGGAACACATACAGAAAATGTAGTACATTTACACAATGGATTTTTATTAAAAACAACAAATTCATGAATTTTTTAGGCAAATAGATAGAAACAGAAAATATCATCCTGAGTGAGATTACCCAATCGAAAAAGAACAGACATGGTATGCACTCACTGACTCGTGGTTAATAGCCCAAAAGTTCCAAACACTCAAGATACAATTCACAGCCCACTTGAAGCTTAAGAAGAAGGAAGACCAAAGTGTGGGTGCTTCTGTCCTTCCTAGAAGGACAACAAAATACTCACAGGACCAAATATGGAGATAAAGTGTAGATCAGAGAAGAAAGGAAAGAAGATTCAGAGACTGTCCCACCTGGGGATTCATCCCATATAAAGTTACCCACCCAGACACTATACTGGATTTCAAGAAGTGCATGCTGAAAGGAGTCTGATAAGCAGTTTCCTGAGAGACCTTGCCAGAGTCTTACAAATATAGAGGCAGATGTTCACAGCCAACCATGGGACTGAGCGTGGAGTCCACAATGGAGGAGTTAGAGAGAAAAGACTGAAGGAGTTGAAGGGGTTTGCAACCTCATTGGAAGAACAACAATATCAACCAACTAGATCCCAAGAACTTTCCCGGGAGTATGCCATCAACAAAGGATTGCACATGGCTCCAGCTTCGTATGTAGTAGAGGATGTTCTTGTCATTCATCAGTGGGCAGAGGGGTCCTTGGTCCTATGAAGGGTTGATATATGGCCCAGTGTAGGAAAATCTAGGGCAGGGAGGTGGAAATGGTAGGTGAGTCGAGAACATCTTCATTGAATCAAGCTGAGGGAGAATGAGATAGGAGGTTTCTGGCAAAGGGGGGGTGGGGTGTGAAAGAGGATAACATTTGAAATATAAATAAAGAATATATCAGATGAAAAAGGAAAAGGGAAAGGAAAAACAAACAGAGGGAGAGAAATCAACCTCTGGTTGTAGAGATGGCTCAGCAGATAAGAGCACTTTCTGCTTTTCCAGAGTACCTGGATTTGTTTTCCAGCACCCACATGGTGGTTCCTTTAAAAAAGGGGGGCCATAAAAGTCATTAAATGACACCCCAGAAAGTAAGTAATGTAGGTGGAGTGGAAGTTTTAAAAATCTCCTGGAAAATGTAGACAGTTGCCATTTTAGAATAATTTTAGTCTATTAAAATAATTTAATTTACTTGAATATTTGTAGTTGTTTTCCATTTGGAATTAACTTTTTTTCCCAATATTATTAGCTATTTAGCTCATTTACGTTTCCAATGCTATACCAAAAGTCCCCCATACCCACCCACCCCCACTCCCCTACCCACCCACTCCCCCTTTTTGGCCCTGGCGTTCCCCTGTACTGGGGCATATAAAGTTTGCAAGTCCAATGGGCATCTCTTTCCAGTGATGGCCGACTAGGCCATCTTTTGATACATATGCAGCTAGAGTCAAGAGCTCCGGGGTACTGGTTAGTTCATAATGTTGTTCCACCTATAGGGTTGCAGATCCCTTTAGCTCCTTGGGTACTTTCTCTAGCTCCTCCATTGGGAGCCCTGTGATCCATCCATTAGCTGACTGTGAGCATCCACTTCTGTGTTTGCTAGGCCCCGGCATAGTCTCACAAGAGACAGCTACATCTGGGTCCTTTCGATAAAATCTTGCTAGTGTATGCAATGGTGTCAGCGTTTGGATGCTGATTATGGGGTGGATCCCTGGATATGGCAGTCTCTACATGGTCCATCCTTTCATCTCAGCTCCAAACTTTGTCTCTGTAACTCCTTCCATGGGTGTTTTTTTCCCACTTCTAAGGAGGGGCATAGTGTCCACACGTCAGTCTTCATTCTTCTGGAGTTTCATGTGTTTAGCAAATTGTATCTTATATCTTGGGTATCCTAGGTTTGGGGCTAATATCCACTTATCAGTGAGTACATATTGTGTGAGTTCCTTTGTGAATGTGTTACCTCACTCAGGATGATGCCCTCCAGGTCCATCCATTTGGCTAGGAATTTCATAAATTCATTCTTTTTAATAGCTGAATAGTACTCCATTGTATAGATGTACCACATTTTCTGTATCCATTCCTCTGTTGAGGGGCATCTGGGTTCTTTCCAGCTTCTGGCTATTATAAATAAGGCTGCTATGAGCATAGTGGAGCATGTGTCCTTCTTACCCGTTGGGGCATCTTCTGGATATATGCCCAGGAGAGGTATTGCTGGATCCTCAGGTAGTACTATGTCCAATTTTCTGAGGAACCGCCAGACTGATTTCCAGAGTGGTTGTAAAACTTGCAATCCCCCCAACAATGGAGGAGTGTTCCTCTTTCTCCACATCCACGCCAGCATCTGCTGTCACCTGAATTTTTGATCTTAGCCATTCTGACTGGTGTGAGGTGGAATCTCAGGGTTGTTTTCATTTGCATTTCCCTGATGATTAAGGATGTTGAACATTTTTTCAGGTGCTTCTCTGCCATTCGGTATTCCTCAGGTGAGAATTCTTTGTTCAGTTCTGAGCCCCATTTTTTAACGGGGTTATTTGATTTTCTGAAGTCCACCTTTTTGAGTTCTTTATATATGTTGGATATTAGTCCCCTATCTGATTTAGGATAGGTAAAGATCCTTTCCCAATCTGTTGGTGGTCTTTTTGTCTTTACTGACGGTGTCTTTTGCCTTGCAGAAACTTTGGAGTTTCATTAGGTCCCATTTGTCAATTCTCGATCTTACAGTACAAGCCATTGCTGTTCTGTTCCGGAATTTTTCCATTGTGCCCATATCTTCAAGGCTTTTCCCCACTTTCTCCTCTATAAGTTTCAGTGTCTCTGGATTTATGTGAAGTTCCTTGATCCACTTAGATTTGACCTTAGTACAAGGAGATAGGTAAGGATCGATTCGCATTCTTCTACACGATAACAACCAGTTGTGCCAGCACCATTTGTTGAAAATGCTGTCTTTCTTCCACTGGATGGTTTTAGCTCCCTTGTCGAAGATCAAGTGACCATAGGTGTGTGAGTTCATTTCTGGGTCTTCAATTCTATTCCATTGGTCTACTTGTCTGTCTCTATACCAGTACCATGCAGTTTTTATCACAATTGCTCTGTAGTAAAGCTTTAGGTCAGCGATGGTGATTCCACCAGAGGTTCTTTTATCCTTGAGAAGAGTTTTTGCTATCCTAGGTTTTTTGTTATTCCAGATGAATTTGAAAATTGCTCCTTCTAATTCGTTGAAGAATTGAGTTGGAATTTTGATGGGGATTGCATTGAATCTGTAGATTGCTTTTGGCAAGATAGCCATTTTTACAATGTTGATCCTGCCAATCCATGAGCATGGGAGATCTTTCCATCTTCTGAGACCTTCTTTAATTTCTTTCTTCAGAGATTTGAAGTTTTTATCATACAGATCTTTCACTTCCTTAGTTAGAGTCACGCCAAGATATTTTATATTATTTGTGACTATTGAGAAGGGTGTTGTTTCCCTAATTTCTTTCTCAGCCTGTTTATTATTTGTGTAGAGAAAGGCCATTGACTTATTTGAGTTAATTTTATATCCAGCTACTTCACAGAAGCTGTTTATCAGGTTTAAGAGTTCTCTGGTGGAATTTTTAGGGTCACTTATATATACTATCATATCATCTGCAAAAAGTGATATTTTGACTTCCTCTTTTCCAATTTGTATCCCCTTGATCTCCTTTTGTTGTCGAATTGCTCTGGCCAATACTTCAAGTACTATGTTGAAAAGGTAGGGAGAAAGTGGGCATCCTTGTCTAGTCCCTGATTTTAGTGGGATTGCTTCCAGCTTCTCTCCATTTACTTTGATGTGGGCTACTGGTTTGCTGTAGATTGCTTTTATCATGTTTAGGTATGGGCCTTGAATTCCTGATCTTTCCAGAACTTTTATCATGAATGGGTGTTGGATCTTGTCAAATGCTTTTTCTGCATCTAACGAGATGATCATGTGGTTTTTGTCTTTGAGTTTGTTTATATGATGGATTACTTTGATGGATTTTCATATATTAAACCATCCCTGCATCCAGGGAATAAAACCTACTTGGTCAGGATGGATGATTGCTTTAATGTGTTCTTGGATTCGGTTAGCGAGAATTTTATTGAGGATTTTTGCATCGATATTCATAAGAGAAATTGGTCTGAAGTTCTCTATCTTTGTTGGGTCTTTCTGTGGTTTAGGTATCAGAGTAATAGTGGCTTCATAAAATGAGTTGGGTAGAGTACCTTCTACTTCTGTTTTGTGAAATAGTTTGTGCAGAACTGGAATTAGATCTTCTTTGAAGGTCTGATAGAACTCTGCACTAAACCCGTGTGGTCCTGGGCTTTTTTTGGCTGGGAGACTATTAATAACTGCTTCTATTTCTTTAGGTGATATGGGACTGTTTAGATGGTCAACTTGATCCTGATTTAACTTTGGTACCTGGTATCTGTCCAGAAATTTGTCCATTTTGTCGAGGTTTTCCAGTTTTGTTGAGTATAGCCTTTTGTAGAAGGATCTGATGGTGTTTTGGGTTTCTTCAGGATCTGTTGTTATGTCTCCCTTTTCATTTCTGATTTTGTTAATTAGGATTTTGTCCCTGTGCCCTTTAGTGAGTCTAGCTAAGGGTTTATCTATCTTGTTGATTCTCTCAAATAACCAACTTCTCGTTTGGTTAATTCTTTGAATAGTTCTTCTTGTTTCCACTTGGTTGATTTCACCCCTGAGTTTGATTATTTCCTGCCGTCTACTCCTCTTGGGTGAATTTGCTTCCTTTTTTTCTAGAGCTTTTAGATGTGTTGTCAAGCTGCTAGTATGTGCTCTCTCCCGTATCTTCTTGGAGGCACTCAGAGCTATGAGTTTCCCTCTTAGAAATGCTTTCATTGTGTCCCATAGATTTGGGTACGTTGTGGCTTCATTTTCATTAAACTCTAAAAAGTCTTTAATTTCTTTCTTTATTCCTTCCTTGACCAAGATATCATTGAGAAGAGTATTGTTCAGTTTCCACGTGAATGTTGGCTTTCCATTATTTATGTTGTTATTGAAGATCAGTCTTAGGCCATGGTGGTCTGATAGGATACATGGGACAATTTCAATATTTTTGTATCTGTTGAGGCCTGTTTTGTGACCAATTATATGGTCAATTTTGGAGAAGGTCCCGTGAGGTGCTGAGAAGAAGGTATATCCTTTTGTTTTAGGATAAAATGTTCTGTAGATATCTGTCAGGTCCATTTGTTTCATAACTTCTGTTAGTTTCACTGTGTCCCTGTTTAGTTTCTGTTTCCACGATCTGTCCATTGATGAAAGTGGTGTGTTGAAGTCTCCCACTATTATTGTGTGAGGTGCAATGTGTGCTTTGAGCTTTACTAAAGTGTCTTTAATGAATGTGGCTGCCCTTGCATTTGGAGCATAGATATTCAGAATTGTGAGTTCCTCTTGGAGGATTTTACCTTTGATGAGTATGAAGTGTCCCTCCTTGTCTTTTTTGATAACTTTGGGTTGGAAGTCGATTTTATCCGATATTAAAATGGCTACTCCAGCTTGTTTCTTCAGACCATTTGCTTGGAAAATTGTTTTCCAGCCTTTCACTCTGAGGTAGTGTCTGTCTTTTTCCCTGAGATGGGTTTCCTGTAAGCAGCAGAATGTTGGGTCCTGTTTGTTTAGCCAGTGTGTTAGTCTATGTCTTTTTATTTGGGAGTTGAGACCATTGATATTAAGAGATATTAAGGAAAAGTAATTGTTGCTTCCTGTTATTTTTGTTGTTAAAGTTGGCAGTCTGTTCTTGTGGCTGTCTTCTTTTAGTTTTGTTGAGGGATTATCTTCTTGTTTTTTCTAGGGCGTGGTTCCCGTCCTTGTATTGTTTTTTTTCTGTTATTATCCTTTGAACGGCTGGATTCGTGGAGAGATAATGGGTGAATTTAGTTTTGTCGTGGAATACTTTGGTTTTCCATCTATGGTAATTGAGAGTTTGGCTGGGTATAGTAGTCTGGGCTGGAATTTGTGTTCTCTTAATGTCTGTATAACATCTGTCCAAGCTCTTCTGGCTTTCATAGTCTCTGGTGAAAAATCTGGTGTAATTCTGATAGGCTTGCCTTTATAGGTTACTTGACCTTTTCCCCTTACTGCTTTTAGTATTCTATCTTTATTTAGTGCATTTGATGTTCTGATTATTATGTGTCGGGAGGAATTTCTTTTCTGGTCCAGTCTATTTGGAGTTCTGTAGGCTTCTTGTATGTTCATGGGCATCTCTTTCTTTAGATTTGGGAAGTTTTCTTCAATAATTTTGTTGAAGATGTTTGCTGGTCCTTTGAGTTGAAAATCTTCATTCTCATCCACTCCTATTATGCATAGGTTTGGTCTTCTCATTGTGTCCTGGATTTCCTGGATGTTTTGAGTTAGGATCTTTTTGCATTTTCCATTTTCTTTGATTGTTGTACCGATGTTCTCTATGGAATCTTCTGCACCTGAGATTCTCTCTTCCATCTGTTGTATTCTGTTGCTGATGCTGGCATCTATGGTTCCAGATTTCTTTCCTAGGGTTTCTATCTCCAGCGTTGCCTCACTTTGGGCTTTCTTTATTGTGTCTACTTCCCTTTTTAGGTCTAGTATGGTTTTGTTCATTTCTATCACCTGTTTGGATGTGTTTTCCTGTTTTTCTATAAGGACTTCTACCTGTTTGGCTGTGTTTTCCTGTTTTTCTTTAAGGACTTGTAACTCTTTAGCAGTGTTCTCCTGTATTTCTTTAAGTGGGTTATTAAATTCCTTCTTTATGTCCTCTACCATCATCATGAGAAATGCTTTTAAATCCAGGTCTACCTTTTCAGGTGTGTTAGGATGTCCTGGACTGGGCGAAGTGGGAGTGCTGGGTTCTGATGATGGTGAGTGGTCTTGGTTCCTGTTAGTAGGATTCTTACGTTTACCTTTCGCCATCTGGCAATCTCTGGAGTTAGTTGTTATAGCTGTCTTTGTTTAGAGATTGTTCCTCTGTTGATTTTGTTACCCTCTATTAGCAGACGTGGGAGACTAGCTCTCTCCTCTGGGTTTCAGTGGTCAGAGCATTCTCTGCAGGCAAGCTCTCCTCTTTCAGGGAAGGTGCACAGTTATCTGGTGTTTGGACCTACTCCTGGATGAAGATGAAGGCCCAAAACAGGATCTTTCTCAGAAGCTGTGCTGCTTTGGCCAGGAAGGTGGCCAGTTGTCTGGAGCCGAAGATGGCGCCGCCTCAGAATCTCTGTCGCTCTCGCCTGTCCAAGAAAAGGCTGGCCTCTGTATTCCACACCTTCACTCTTGCAGCCTGCCCTCCGCGGAGTCCTGGAGCCAAGGAGACTCCCGCCACCGCCGGGGCCTGAGGCACAAACCTCTCAGGCTGGCGGATCCCTGTGCACTCACCAGGAAGGTGGCTGGTTGTCTGGAGCGGAAGATGGCGCAGCCTCAGAAGCTCTGTGGCTCTCACCCGTCCCAGAAACGGCTGGCCTCTGTATTCCACACCTTCACCCGTGCAGCCTGCCCTCCGCGGAGTCCTGGAGCCAAGGAGACTCCCGCCGCCGCAGGGGCCTGAGGCACAAACCTCTCGGGCTGGCGGATCCCTGTGCACTCACCAGGAAGGTGGCCGGTTGTCTGGCTGGAATTAACTTTTTAAATTTATTTACTTGCTTCCTTCGTTTTTATTTATTCTTTTTTTTTTCTTTCTTTCTTTTTTTTTTTTTTTTTTTTTTTTGGGTGGTTGGTTGGTTTTATTGACACAAGGTATCACTATGCAGCCCTGGCTGTTGTGGAACTCACCATGTAGACCAGGCTGACCTTCAATTCACAGAGACTTACTTTTGTGATTCTGCCTCTTGACTACTGGAATCAAAGTGAGATGCACCACACCTGTTGGAATCTTTAGTGAAGTTTCTCTTTTTCCGATGAAATCTTATGTTCAAAATCATGAAAAGAGTATAGAGCCGACTTTTCTTCTTTGTAGTCTATTCAACGCGTGCATTATGTAATCAAGTGGCAGGTCAGAATGTCAACTACAATACATCTCAGCCCACTCAGGACATGTTAGATCATATGGTTCACCATCGAAAAAGCTAGGAAAGGGCATAAACATCACCTTCACTTAATATTAAAGTTTCCTCATGAGTTTCCTATCATTGTTTTCATGTTCACCTGAATTCAATATCTTGTATCTCGAAATGTTCCAAGAACAAAATTTACAGTAAGATTTCTGTTCAAGAAAAATAAATACCTCAACAAAAGCCTGTAGATATTTCCACAATTCAGCACTGGAACTTTCTAGCATGTCTTTTCTATATGTTCCCAGAAAACCCTGCCAGAAATTTTCTAATTAAGATGAAATGTAATGCATAAATTCTTGAAAAATTATAGAAGGAATACAGACATTGTGTTGAAGAGTTGCCACTCCAATCTCCAGAACTTGCCCCACATGAATATTTTAGACATCATTTTTGACCCATTATGATCCTGTAATTTGTATTTTCCTGCTTTTCTTTTCTTTTTTTTTTTCTCAAATGCTTTATTTTTTTTTCTTTTTTTTTTTTTGGTATTTATTTCATTTACATTTCCAATGCTATCCCAAAAGTCCCCCACATGCTCCCCCACCCACTCCCCCACCCACCCATTCCCATTTCTTGGCCCTGGTATTCCCCTGTACTGAGGTATATGAAGTTTGCACAACCAATAGGCCTCTCTTTCCACTGATGGCCGACTAGGCCATCTTCTGATACATATACAGTTAGAGATACAAGTTCCGGGGGTACTGGTTAGTTCATATTGTTGTTCCACCTATAGAGTTGCAGATCCCTTTAGCTCCTTGGTTACTTTCTCTAGCTCCTCCTTTGGGGGCTCTGTGATCCATCCAATACCTGACTGTGAGCATCCACTTCCATGCTTGCTAGGCCCTGGCATAGTCTCACAAAAGACAGCTATATCTGGGTCCTTTCAGCAAAATCTTGCTAGTGTATGCAATGGTGTCAGCGTTTGGAAGCTGATTATGAGATGGATCCCTGGATATGGCAGTCTCTAGATGGTCCATCTTTTCGTCTCAGCTCCAAACTTTGTCTCTGTAACTCCTTCCATAGGTGTTTTGTTCCCAATTCTAAGAAGTGGCAAAGTGTCCACACTTTGGTCTTCGTTCATCTTGAGTTTCGTGTGTTTAGCAAATTGTATCTTATATCTTTGGTATTCTAAGTTTCTGGGCTAATATCCACTTATCAGTGAGTATATATTGTGTGAGTTCTTTTGTGATTGGGTTACCTCACTAAGGATGATGCCCTCCAAGATCAAGGGGACCCTGCTTCTCTTTTTAAAAACAGTTTTTCTCTATTTAATGATTCCATACAGAATATTCATACTTCAAAATTTTTAACTTTGAGGTCAATAGAGGGATTTGACCTTGTTGGTATGTGGGTGAAAATCATGTACGATCGCATATATATAAAAAGGTTTTTGTGAGGCCTTATTCACTGTAAGCATTTGCTACATAGAAATGAAATAAACACACAACTCTTCCAGTGTGAGAGATCCCACAATGCATTGAAGTCCGATGGAAGCTTATTACCAACATATGGCTTGTTTATCATTATATCTTTAGTATCCAGCACAAAACAGCAGCCAGGACAAAGAACCTCTTGAGTGTATTAGGATAAACGGTCATTTATCTAAATAAAATGCTGTTGGAGGACTGAAACATCAGTTACGGACACTATCACGTCTTGGAGAGGACCTGGGTTCAATATCCATGTCATTTATAAGACAGATCAGAACCATCTGGAGATCTAGTTTCAATGGATCAAATTTCCTGTAATGTCAAAATGGCTAACACAGGAGGATTGCTGTGAGTAAACTTTAGTTTGTGTCTGTTGTGGTTTTGGTATAAAACATCTGCAACTAAATGATAACCAACAGAAAGGCTAATACACAGTGGGTGGTAGTACATTTGGAAGTTCTGGAAACTTCAAGAGGTAAGATGGTTGTAGATTATAGAGGACTATGTCTCAAGGAACAGATTTGGGAGGCCATATCTAGTCCCAGGCTCTTCCAATCACATTATCTGCTCCCTGGTTGGCAAGGAGATTAACAGGAAGTTAACAGCTCTATTCTGCCTGAGGCCACTGGCTGCCCTATTGTCCAAAAACACGAAACCAAATAAACCATAG
This sequence comes from Mus musculus, assembly GCF_000001635.26. Taxonomy (NCBI): domain Eukaryota; kingdom Metazoa; phylum Chordata; class Mammalia; order Rodentia; family Muridae; genus Mus; species Mus musculus. The sequence goes on along the minus strand of NC_000075.6, from coordinate 3,672,165 downwards.
AGGGATTTTTATGAGACTTGTGTTGCAAGATGTGTCCTCCCTATGTTAGCTATTTTGTTTATGAAAATGAAAATGAAAAGAAATTAATACTGTGTCTTAATGTAACCCACAATTTAATTAAAAAGCTGAAAATGTGCTACATTCACATGTTCTTCAGATAGAGATAGGCTTGAAATGAAATAGGAATTCAATACATGGTCACTTTTCATTCCTGACTGAATACCCACACACAGCAATGGCAATAAAGATGTAAGGAAAGTCTGTTAGTGTGTCAGAATGAAAATGTATACCATTCATTATAAAAATACACGAGAAAATGAGCATGAAGCACAGGAAGGTGAAACCGCCTATGTCATTGTTGAGGATCACAGATGGCTTTAAAATCATGATTAAAGGCCCTTTAGGATTTTACTTTATATGCCTCTTACTTGTAATTCTACTCTTTCTCATTTATACCAGGCAAATCATAATGATTATTAGAGAATTAGTGTTTATGTAATCAAATTATTTTATGTTAGCATTGATGTTTAAATATGATAGGTAAGTAATTAAAATAATTTCATCATGAATAATGCTTTACAATTGAAATGTACTTTTCAAAATGTTATCATGTGGATTCTTGTAAATTGAATTAAAATAATCATTATGGATTTTAAAAATCATGTAACAATTTCCTCATATTTGCAGAGTGGATTCTAGCCAATGTCAGGAATAAAATAATGATGCATGTTTGACGTGCTTGACTGAAAAATATGGAGGCAGAAGACAAAAACAAATTGGTCACAAATGTGGCTGGCCAAGCAAATTCCTTGATTTCTTTTGAGAATCTACACTCATTTAGTATTCATGAGCTAATAATAACTCTGAAATACTTCACAGGTTGAATGTAAATTTGAAGAAATACATAGGCGAAGATCGTAAGAGGCATGGAAAGCAATATTTTTTTAAATTTTGATTTTAGAAAATACTGAAATCTGTAATAAATATGGTTAAAACCACAAAATTTTACTGAAGAAAAGATGAACTAAGCTATATTGGAAATGTATACAAGTCAGGAGGACTCAAGAGGCTATACAAAAGATAAATCAAGCTAACCTGCAATCTAAATGTGCTATATTACAACAGAGTTGCATTTTCATGAGGGTAAAAATGGGATAGGTTTTTGCTAAGACCATTAGTAAAGCAAAAGAAACACAACAAAGATACTGTTTTCTCTATACAATTTTGGGCAATGGGAGAAAAATAACTTTGTATCTTTGAGGGAAATTATAGAAAACAATTAAAAAACATTAGAATATCTTATAAAAATTTTTAACAGATTATAAAACATTTTAAATTATCGTAATCTTCCAGAGAAAGCAAACAGAGCACTGGTGGAAAGATTTTTTTTAATAGTATAATTTGCCAGTATTTAAAGAACAACTTCTAAGTACAGGGATATGGATTCACACTGATAATAAAGCAAGGGAAAACTTCACAAATTTTGTTTATATTATGACTTTTATATATTTATATCCTCTTTACCAAATTCATTTTTAACTTTTTGGGAATTTTATAAGGCCTACAGCAGTTGCATCTTGCAAAAAAAAAAATGCTGAAAACATGTTGCCTGATATTATGTCATTATAATCTACTATATTTTACCTCAGGCCATATACTGTAGCATATATAGCAAATGCTACCTTTAATGAAGGTACTAGTTTGAACATATAATAAAGCTTTAATTTCATTAAATACATTTTAGAAGATTTAAGAAGCTCATAAACATATCCTTTCTCTTTCTGGAAACAAGATCTTAGTATGTCAAGATGAGAGAAAATAGTTCATGTCAAACATACATAAGAGGAAGAAGATTGTGACAGTACTTATCATATAGAATTACTTTTTATAAAAAAATGTTTTAGTTAGATATTTTGTTTACTTGTCAAATGTTATCCCCTTTCCAGGTTTCCCCTCTGGAAACCCCCTATCTGACCCCCCTATCTGACCTCTGCTTCTAAGAGGGTGCTAGCCCACCAACACACACTAGTGCCTGACCATCCTAGCATTTCTCTACACTGGGGCATCAAGCCTTCACAGGACAAAGGCCTCTCCTCCCACTGATATGAAATAAGGCCCCTTCAGCTCCTTCAGTCTTTCCCCTAGCTGCTCCATTGGGGTCCCAGTGCTCAGTCTGACAATTAGCTGCTAGCCTTCATATTTGTATTGGTCAGGATCTGCCAGAGTCTCTCAGGAGATAGCTGTATCAGGCTTCTGTCAGCAAGCACTTCTTGGCATCCATAATAGTGTCTCAGTTAGGTGTCTGCATGCAGGATGGATCCCCAAGTCTGAGTCTCTGGATGGTCTTTCCTTTAGTCTCTGTTGCGCTTTTTGTTCCTGTATTTCCTTTTGACAGGAGCAAATCTGGGTTAAAATTTTGAAGATGAATGGGAGGCTCCATCACTCAACCAGGGATGGGGGGGGGGAGGCATGCCTAAACCCTGGATATGGTCTCGATAGGTTCTCCCTTCCCATTTGAGGGGTATATCAGTAAATGCCATCCCAGTAGTATTCTGGGAGGATCTTGCTTTCCTGGCTTCTAGGACTTTCTGTTAGCTAACTCCAGTTCCTCAACCCCCAATGCTACACAGCTCTGGTCAATTTTCTGACCCTCTATACATATCCTCCATCTCTTCCCATACTTGATTTTGCCCCCCTTCCCCCCCTCCGCCTCCTTTCTTCCTACCAAGTCCTGATCCTCTACTTCGCTTAATTACATTGTTCCCCCCTTCTAAGTAGAACTGAAGCATCCATGCTTTGGTCTTTCTTCCTCTTGAGCTTCACGTGGTCTGTGAGTTGTTATTGTGGGTATTCCACACTATTTACCTAATATCCACTTACAGTGAATACATACCATGTGTGTTCTTTTGTGGCTAAGTTACCTCACTCAGGATGATTTTTCTAGATCCATCCATTTTCCTAAGAATTTTGTGATGTCACTGTTTTTAATAACTGAGCAGTACTATATTGTGCAAATGTCCCACATTTTCTGTATCCATTCCTCTGTTGAGGGTCATCTGGCTTGTTTCCAGCTTATGTTTATTATAAATATTCCTGCTATGAACATATGGGAGCATGTGTCCATATAACATGTTAGCCAATCTTCTGGGTATAGGCCCAGAAGTGGTATACTTGTGTCTCTATGTAGTACTATGTCTAATTTTCTGAGGAACCACCAGACTGATTCCCAGAGTGGTTGTACCAGCTTTAAATCTCACCAGCAAGGGAGGAGTGTTCTTCTTCCTCACACTCATAGCCAGCATCTGTTATCACCTGATTTTTTTTTTTTTATCTTAGCCATTCTTAATGGTGTGAGGTAGAATCTCAGGGTTGTTTGATTTGCATTTTTCTGGTGAATAAGGACTTTGAACATTTTTAAGGTACTTCTTAGCCATATGAGTTTCCTCAGTTGATAATTCTCTGTTTAACTCCTTTCCCCTTTTTTGATAGGGTTATTTGGTTCTCTGCCATACCCATTCCATTATTCTTTGTCTTTTTATTAGGGAATTGAGTCAATTGATGTTAAGAGATATTAAAGAAAAGTGATTGTTGCTTCCTGTTATTTTTGTTGTGAGATACAGATTTATATCTCTATGGCTATCTTCTTTTGGATTTGTTGATAGGAGATTACTTTCTTGCTTTTTCTAGGGTGTACGTTTCCTCCTTGTGTTAGAGCTTTCCATCTATTATCCTTGTAGGGCTGGATTTGTGGAAAGATATTATGTAAATTTGATTTTGTCATGGAATATCTTGGTTTCTCCATATATAGTAATTGAGAGTTTTGCTGGGTATAGTAGCCTGGGCTGTCATTTATATTCTCTTAGGGTGTTTATGACATCTGCCCAGGATCTTCTAGCTTTCATAGTCTCTGTTGAGAAGTCTGGTGTAATTCTGATAGGTCTGCCTTTCTAAGTTACTTGACTTTTTCCCTTACTGCTTTTCATATTCTTTCTTTGTGCATTTGTTGTTTTGATTATTATGTGATGAGACGAATATCTTTTCTGGTCCAATCTATTTGGAGTTCTGTAGGCTTCTTATATGTTCACAGGCATCTCTTTCTTTAGGTTAGAAAAGGTTTCTAATATTGTTGCAGAAATTTACTGGCACTTTAAGTTGGGAATCTTTACTCTCTTTTATACCTATTTTCCTTAGGTTTGGTCTTCTCATTTTATACTGAATTTCCTGGGTGTTTTGGGTTAGGAGCTTTTAGCATTTTGTATTTTCTTTGAGTGTTGTTTCAATGTTTTCTATGGTATCTTCTGCACCAGAGATTCTCTCTTCAGTCACTTGTATTCTGTTGGTAATCTTGCATCTATGACTCCTGGTCTCTTTCCTAGGTTTTCTATCTGCAGACTTGCCTCCTTTTTTAAATTTCTTTATTGTTTCAATTTCTGTTTTTAGATCCTGGATGACTTTGTTCGGTTCCTTCACCTGTTTGTTTGTGTTTTCCTATAATTCTTTAAGGGATTTATGTGTTTCTACTATAAAGACTTCTACCTGTTTTCCTGTATTTCTTTAAGGGAGTTAATTATGTTCTTCTTAAAGTTCTTTATCATCATCATGAAATGTGATTTTAAATCAGAATTTTGATTTTCTGGTGTGTTGTGGTATCCAGGACTCACTGTGGTGGGAGAACTGTGTTCTGATGGTGCCAAGTAGTCTTGTTTTCTCTTGCTTATGTTCTTTCACTTGCCTCTTGCCATCTGGTTATCTGTGGTGTCCCACCTGTGACTTGTCCCACTTGTATGTATGCCTGTGTGTCAGCATTCCTGGGAGACCAGCTCTCCCCAAGCAGGACTTGGGTATGAAGAGCTTGACAGTTTCAGCTCTGGAGTGCAGATGGAAACCAGAAGGATCTCAGAGAATTGTTAAAGGGATTAAATGATAATGTTTATATGTCTAAAAGTTTACTAAGCCCTCAACAAACATACATTACAAGTATTATCACTGTCACCTTCAAACTCATCATTTTTGAAAGATACTAAGGATAACTCATGGTACATGTCAAAATGCATACCGCATTGTCTTATCATGAATTATTAAAATAGTCAGAATTTTAAGATAAAAATTAAAAGGTCTAGTCACTAAAAATAATCTTTTAAAGCATATTTATATATTTCAATCCCACTGTTAAAGATTTTTTTTGCCATTAAATCTCAACAAACTGTAAAATTCTTCCTAATAACTGTTGTGTTTGTTGCATTTTACAGCTTCTTTCTCGCTGATAAGTCTTTGGGACACATTCTTTCTCATACAGCCAGTCAGTTCTATACAATATGTAGGAAATTATGATTTTAATTATCATCTGTCTTACTGGAGAAACAATGTGCAGAAATATGGAAGTTAAAGTTATATGAAAGTATATAGTTTAAAGTTTTGGTTAATTCTAGTGGAGGAAACAGAGAATGAAGCATTTGATCATTTTCAGTCCAGTTTTGAGGAAGTTGAGTGAACTGATATTTAAACATCTTATACCAAAAAAAAAAAAAGAGTATTTCTAATAGGGTAATAATAGTTTATAGGCACATTCCCCAGCCCATTGAGTTCAATTAGGCACAGCCAGCTGCCAAGAGAGTTGCACTTTTAGAGCTCCTTTGTCCTGCTCCCTGTCCATCTATATCCCTAGACCAATCCCCTACCTGTCATGTCTACAGGGGCACACCCAGCAGCTGGGACACAATGCTCCCTGAGTTCTACTGTTCAGCACAAAACTACTTACAAGGCTTACTGTACCAGGAATACTGAGGTTAGCCTCACCCCTGACCCCACATATCTGCTACATCAGAAAGAACCTGAGACAACCAGAGGGTTAAGGCCAGCATAAGAACAGAGCTTCATAGCACCGCTATCCTTATTACATCAAGACCTAGATATTCTAACAAAACTAAAGGACTGGAAAATGAGCTTAAATCCAATCTTATAAAGATAATAGAGGTCATTAATAAAAAAAAAAAACCTTTGAGAAATACAAGGAAATAAAATCAAACAGGTAGAGGCCTTTAAAGAAGAAACAAATAATACCTTAAAATACAGGAAAATATAATTAAATAGGTGATCGATATAAATAAAACTGTTCTCAAGACCTGAAAATGAAAATAGAAACAATACAGAACACAAACTTAGGGAATCTTGGAGATGGAAAACCTAGGGAAGAAAACAAGAACAACAAGCATCACCAACAGAATACAAGAGATGGAACAGAGAATCAAAGGCATAAAGCTATGGTAAAAGAATTGACACATCATTCAAAGAAAATGTTAAACCCTTAAAAAATTGTGTTATGATACAAAAAATCTGGGAAATCTTGGATACTATGATGAGACCTAACCTTATCCTTAAGACCTTATCTTAAGGATAAGAGTAGAAGAAGGTGAATAGTCTGAACTCCAAGTACCAGATTTTTAGCAAAATTATGGAGGAAACCTTTCTCTTCCCAACCTAAAGAAAGAGACACCTATAAACATACAAAAATCTTAGGGAAAAGCAGTTAGATTGGCCTACAAAAGAAATTTCTCCTGCCATATAATAATCTAAATACTAATTCTACAGAACAAAGAAAGAATATTAAAATCCAAAAGGGAAATGGACCAAGTAACATACAAAGGAAGAACTATAAGAATTACACCTGACTTCTCAATAGAGACACTTTAACCTAGAAGCACCTACACAGATCTCTTGCAGCTTCTATAAAAGAACATATGTCAACCTAAACTACTATACTCAGCAAAACTCTCAATAATAATATTTGTATTTAAAAAGATATTTCAAAATAAAACAAAATTTAAAAATGTTGCTGCTGGAATTGCAAAGTGGTACAACCTCTTTGGAAATCAATTTCGTGGTTTTTCAGAAAATTGGAAATAGTTCTACCTGAAGACACAGCTAGACTGTTCTTGGGCATATACCCAAGAGATGTTCCACAATATCATAAGGATACATGCTCCAGTATGTTCCTAGCAGCCTTATTTGTAATAGCCAGAAACTGGACGCAACCCAGATGACCCTCAACCAAAGAAATAATACTGAAAATTTAGTCCAATTATACAATGAATGACCTATTAAAAACAAGGGCATCATGAATTTTGCAGGCAAATGGATGGAACATGAGAATGTCATCCTGAGTGAGGTAATCCAGAGGCAGAAACATACATATGGTTTGTACTTACTTATAAGTGAACATGACCAATAAAGTGCAGAATAACCATGCTACAATCCAATCCATAGTCCTGAAGAAACTGTGTAATAAAGAGAACCTAAGGGAGGCTGTAAGAATCTCACTCAGAAGTGAAAACTTCATATTCATTCAAGGTGGATGGAGAAAGGGAGCTGGGAAAGAGACGTGGGGTGGGGGGAGACGTGGATAGTGATCATGTGTGGGGAGAGGGTTTCTTGGAGAGGACGTGGAGTGAGAATGAAAATTGGTGGTGGCATCTCAGCTGACTACACAGAGGCCTGGTATTGGGGAGAATATAGGAGACTATGGGGGTGAAGATACCTGTCATTTCTACCAGAGGAGTGTATAGAGACTGAAGCACCAACCTCCTATAGCAAAGCAGGACTTCCAGAGGAGGGAGGGGGAGACCAAGCCATCCACAAAACTTTTAACTCAGAATCTGTCTCTTTTACAATATGTCCAGGAACAAAGATGAAGCATAGACTGAGGGAATAGCCAACTGATGACTACACCAAATTGAGAACTATCCCATGTGAAACAGCCAACCCATGACGATATTAATGACACTCTGCTATGCATACAGATAGAAACCTGAGAGGCTTCATCCAGCAGTGTGTGGAGGAAGATTCAGAGACCTACAATCAAACATCAGGCAGAGATGAAAAAGTCTTCTGGAAGACTAAAGAATAGAATTGGGCAAACTGGAGAGGTCAAGGACACTACAAGAAGTTCTACAGAGGAAGTTAACCTGGAACAATGGGGACTCCTAGAAATTAAGCAAGTAACTAGTAAGCATGCAGGAGAGGAACATAGGCCTCCTGCACATTTGTAGCAAATGTGCAGCTTGGTCTTCATGTGAGGCCCCTAACAAGTGGAACAAAAAACCTGATGACCTGCATGGTTAGACTTCAGTTAGACAGGGCATGCTTCATCCTGCTAGTACTACATGTCCAAGGAGAAGAGCAGGGGGCAATTGGAGGAGGGATTTGTAAGGGAGGGACTGGGAAGAGAGGAAAATTGGGGGCTGTTATCATGATGTGAAATTAATAAAATAAATTCTTGAAAATGTTTATAGATATGTTAATGGTTGGTCTGATAAGAATCAATGCTATAAACACTCAAAACTGATATTTATAAATAGTATATTATGAAAATAATGCTTTAGTTAAAACAAGAAAATCACCAGAAATGTGAAATACCAGCAGTGATAAAGGCAACATAAAATTAGATTACTGATTGTCAGTTTCAAACTTTATTTATTTATTTATTTTTGCTGTGCACATACTAAAGTAAATGGTTTTAGAGATTTCCAACTAGAGACAACTATAACAACCAATTCCACAGATAACCAGATGATGAAAGGCAAACATAGGAATCTTACTAACAGAAACCAAGACCACTCACCATCATCAGAACCCAGCACTACCACCTCAGCCAATCCTGGATTCCCCAACACACCCAAAAAGCAAGAATCAGATTTAAAATCATATCTCATGATGCTGGTAGAGGACAACAAGAAGGACTTTAATAACTCACTTAAAGAAATACAGGAGAACACTGCTAAAGATGTAGAAGTGCTTAAAGAAATATAGGAAAACACAACCAAAAAGGTGATGGAACTGAAAAAAAACCATACAAGACCTAAAAAGGGAAGTAGAAACAATAAAATAAACCCAAAGTGAGACAATGCTGGAGATAGAAACCGTAGGAAAGAAACTTTGAACCATAGATGAGAGCATCAGCAACAGAATACAAGAGATGGAAGAGAGAGAGGTGCAGAAGATTCCATAGGAAACATAGACACAACAATCAAAAAAAAAAAAAATGCAAAAAGATCCTAACTCAAAACATCCAGGAAATCCAGGACACAATGAGAACACCAAACCTATGGATAATAGGAGTAGATGAGAATGAAGATTTTCAACCTAAAGGGCCAGCTGATATCTTTAACAAAATTATAGAAGAAAACTTTCCAAACCTAAAGAAAGAGATGCCCATGAACATACACGAAGCCTACAGAATTCCAAATAGACTGGACCAGAAAAGAAATTCCTCCTAACCACATAATAATCAGAACAACAAATGCACTAAATAAAGATATAATATTAAAAGCAGTAAGGGAAAAAGGTCAAGTAACATATAAAGGCAGGCCTATCAGAATTACACCAGACTATTCACCAGAGACTATGAAAGCCAGAAGATCCTGAAAAGATGTTATACAGACCCTAAGAGAACATAAATGCCAGCCCAGGCTACTATACGCAGCCAAACTCTCAATTACCATAGATGGAGAAACCAAAGTTTTCCAGGACAAAACCAAATTCACACATTATCTTTCCTCGAATTCAGCCCTTCAAAAGATAATAACAGAAAAAAACCAAGAAAAGGATAGAACCACGCCCTAGAAAAAGCAAGAAAGTAATACCTCAACAAACTAAAAAGAAGACAGCCACAAAAACAGAATACCAACTGTAAAAACAAAAGTAATAGAAAGCAACAATTACTTTTCCTTAATATCTCTTAACATCAATAGACTCAATTCCCCAATAAAAAGACATAAACTAACAGACTGGCTACACAAACAGGACCCAAAATTCTGCTGCTTACAGGAAACCCATCTCAGGGAAAAAGATAGACACTACCTCAGAGTGAAAGGCTGGAAAACAATTTTCCAAGCAAATGGTCTGAAGAAACAAGCTGGAGTAGCCATTCTAATATCTAATAAAACCGACTTCCAACATAAAGTTATCAAAAAAGACAAGAAGGAACACATCATACTCATCAAAGGTAAAATCCTCCGAGAGGAACTCTCAATTCTGAATATCTATGCTCCAAATGCAAGGGCAGCCACATTGATTAAAGAAACTTTAGTAAAGCTCAAAGCACAAATTGCACCTCACAAAATAATAGTGGGAGACTTCAACACACCACTTTCATCAATGGACAGTTCATGGAAACAGAAATTAAACAGGGAAACAGTGAAACTAACAGAAGTTATGAAACAAATGGACTTAACAGATATGTACAGAACATTTTATCCTAAAACAAAAGGATATACCTTCTTCTCAGCACCTCACGGGACCTTCTCCAAAATTGACCATATAATTGGTCACAAAACAGGCCTCAACAGATACAAAAATATTGAAATCATCCCATGCATCCTTCAGACCACCATGGACTAAGGCTGATCTTCAATAACAACATAAATAATGGAAAGCCAACATTCACGTGGAAACTGAACAATACTCTTCTCAATGATATCTTGGTCAAGGAAGGAATAAAGAAAGAAATTAAAGACATTTTAGAGTTTAATGAAAATGAAGCCACCGCATACCCAAACTTATGGGACACTATGAAAGCATTTCTAAGAGGAAAACTCATAGCTCTGAGTACCTCCAAGAAGAAACTGGAGAAAGCACACACTAGCAGCTTGACAACACATCTAAAAGCTCTAGAAAAAAAAGAAGAAAATTCACCCAAGAGGAATAGACGGCAGGAAATAATCAAACTCAGGGGTGAAATCAACTAAATGGAAACAATAAGAACTATTCAAGGAATTAACCAAACGAGGAGTTGGTTCTTTGAGAACATCAACAAGATAGATAAACCCTTAGCTAGACTCACTAGAGGGCACAGGGACAGTATCCTAATTAACAAAATCAGAAATGAAAAGGGAGACATAACAACAGATCCTGAAGAAATCCAAAACACCATCAGATCCTTCTACAAAAGGCTATACTCAACAAAACTGGAAAACCTGGACGAAATGGACAAATTTCTGGACAGATACCAGGTACCAAATCAAGGTACCAGGATCAAGTTAACCATCTAAACAGTCCCATATCTCTTAAAGAAAGAGAAGCAGTTATTCATAGTCTCCCAGCCAAAAAAAGCCCAGGACCACACGGGTTTAGTGCAGAGTTCTATCAGACCTTCAAAGAAGATCTAATTCCAGTTCTGCACAAACTATTTCACAAAATAGAAGTAGAAGGTACTCTACCCAACTCATTTTATGAAGCCACAATTACTCTGATACCTAAACCACAGAAAGATCCAACAAGGATAGAGAACTTCAGCCCAATTTCTCTTATGAATATCGATGCAAAAATACTCAATAAAATCCTCACTAACAGAATCCAAGAACACATTAAACCAATCATTCATCCTGACCAAGTAGGTTTTATTCCAGGGATGCAGGGATGGTTTAATATACGAAAATCCATCAATGTAATCCATTATATAAACAAACTCAAAGACAAAAACCAAATGATCATCTCATTAGATGCAGAAAAAGCATTTGACAAGATCCAACACCCATTCATGATAAAAGTCTTGGAAAGATCAGGAATTCAAGGCCCATAGCTAACTATGATAAAAGCAATCTACAGCAAACCACTAGCCAACATCAAAGTAGATGGAGAGAAGCTGGAAGCAATCCCACTAAAATCAGGGACTAGACAAGGATGCCCACTTTCTCCCTACCTCTTCAACATAGTACTTGAAGTATTAGCCAGAGCAATTCGACAACAAAAGGAGATCAAGGGGATACAAATTGGAAAAGAGGAAGTCAAAATATCACTTTTTGCAGATGATATGATAGTATATATAAGTGACCCTAAAAATTCCACCAGAGAACTCCTAAACCTGATAAACAGCTTCTGTGAAGTAGCTGGATATAAAATTAACTCAAATAAGTCAATGGCCTTTCTCTACACAAATAATAAACAGGCTGAGAAAGAAATTAGGGAAACAACACCCTTCTCAATAGTCACAAATAATATAAAATATCTTGGCGTGAATCTAACTAAGGAAGTGAAAGATCTATATGATAAGAACTTCAAGTCTCTGAAGAAAGAAATTAAAGAAGATCTCATGTCTACTTCCCTTTTTAGGTCTAGTATGGTTTTGTTCATTTCCATCACCTTTTTCAACAATTGGTGCTGGCACAACTGGTTGTTATCATGTAGAAGAATGCGAATCGATCCATACTTATCTCCTTGTACTAAGGTCAAATATAAGTGGATCAAAGAACTTCACATAAAACCAGAGACACTGAAACTTATAGAGGAGAAAGTGGGGAAAAGCCTTGAAGATATGGGCACAGGGGAAAAATTCCTGAACAGAACAGCAATGGCATGTGCTGTAAGATCGAGAATTGACAAATGGGACCTAATGAAACTCCAAAGTTTCTGCAAGGCAAAAGACACCGTCAATAAGACAAAAAGACCACCAACAGATTGGGAAAGGATTTTTACCTATCCTAAATCAGATAGGGGGCTAATATCCAACATATATAAAGAACTCAAGAAGGTGGACTTCAGAAAATCGAACAACCCCATTAAAAAATGGGGCTCAGAACTGAACAAAGAATTCTCACCTGAGGAATACCGAATGGCAGAGAATCACCTGAAAAAATGTTCAACATCCTTAATCATCAGGGAAATGCAAATCAAAACAACCCTGAGATTCCACCTCACACCAGTGAGAATGGCTAAGATCAAAAATTCAGGTGACAGCAGATGCTGGCGAGGATGTGGAGAAAGAGGAACACTCCTCCATTGTTGGTGGGATTGCAGGCTTGTAAAACCACTCTGGAAATCAGTCTGGCGGTTCCTCAGAAAATTGGACATAGTACTACCGGAGGATCCAGCAATACCTCTCCTGGGCATATATCCAGAAGAAGCCCCAACTGGTAAGAAGGACACATGCTCCACTATGTTCATAGCAGCCTTATTTATAATAGCCAGAAACTGGAAAGAACCCAGATGCCCCTCAACAGAGGAATGGATACAGAAAATGTGGTACATCTACACAATGGAGTACTACTCAGCTATTAAAAAGAATGAATTTATGAAATTCCTAGCCAAATGGATGGACCTGGAGAGCATCATCCTGAGTGAGGTAACACAATCACAAAGGAACTCACACAATATGTACTCACTGATAAGTGGATACTAGCCCAAAACCTAGGATACCCACGATATAAGATACAATTTCCTAAACACATGAAACTCAAGAAAAATGAAGACTGAAGTGTGGACACTATGCCCCTCCTTAGAAGTGGGAACAAAACACCCATGGAAGGAGTTACAGAAACAAAGTATGGAGCTGAGATGAAAGGATGGACCATGTAGAGACTGCCATATCCAGGGATCCACCCCATAATCAGCTTCCAAATGCTGACACCATTGCATACACTAGCAAGATTTTACTGAAAGGACCCAGATGTAGCTGTCTCTTGTGAGACTATGCCGGGGCCTAGCAAACACAGAAGTGGATGCTCACAGTCAGCTAATGGATGGATCACAGGGCTCCCAATGGAGGAGCTAGAGAAAGTACCCAAGGAGCTAAAGGGATCTTCAACCCTATAGGTGGAACAACATTATGAACTAACCAGTACCCCTGAGCTCTTGACTCTAGCTGCATATGTATCAAAAGATGGCCTAGTCGGCCATCACTGGAAAGAGAGGCCCATTGGACACGCAGACTTTGTGTGCCCCGGTACAGGGGAACGCCAGGGCCAAGGGGGGGGAGTGGGTGGGTAGGGGAGTGGGGGTGGGTGGGTAAGGGGGACTTTTGGTATAGCATTGGAAATGTAAATGAGCTAAATACCTAATAAAAAAAAAAAAAAAAAAAAGGAGACAATAAAAAAAAAAAAAAAAAAAAAAAAAAAAAAAAAAAAAAAAAAAAAAAGAAGATCTCAGAAGATGGAAAGATCTCACATGCTCATGGATTGGCAGGATCAACATTGTAAAAATGGCTATCTTGCCAAAAGCAATCTACAGATACAATGCAATCCCCATCAAAATTCCAACTCAATTCTTCAAAGAATTAGAAAGAGCAATCTGCAAATTCATCTGGAATAACAAAAAAACCTGGAATAGCAAACACTTTTCTCAAGGATAAAAGAACCTCTGGTGGAATCACCATGCCTGACCTAAAGCTGTACTACAGAGCAATTGTGATAAAAACTGCATGGTACTGGTATAGCCACAGACAAGTAGACCGATGGAACAAAATTGAAGCCCCAGAGATGAACCCATACACCTATAGTCACTTGATCTTCAATAAGGGAGCTAAAACCATCCAGTAGAAAAAAGACAGCATTTTCAACAAATAGTGCTGGCACAACTGGCAGTTATCATGTAGAAGAATGTGAATTGATTTATTCCTATCTCCTTGTACTAAGGTCAAATCTAAGTGGATCAAAGAGATCCACATAAAACCAGAGACACTGAAACTTATAGAGGAGATAGTGGGGAAAAGCCTCGAAGATATTGGCACAGGGGAAAAATTCCAGAATAGAACAACAATGGCTTGTGCTATAAGATCGAGAATTGACAAATGGGACCTCATGAAGCTGCAAAGCTTCTGTAAGGCAAAAACACCGTCAATAAGACAAAAAGGCCACCAACAGATTGGGAAAGTATCTTTATCTATCCTAAATCAGATAGAGGACTAATATCAAATATATATAAAGAACTCAAGAAGGTGGGCACTCCAGAAAATCAAATAACCCCATTAAAAAATGGGGCTCAGAGCTAAACAAAGAATTCTCACCTGAGGAATACCGAATGGCTGAGAAGCATCTGAAAAAATGTTCAGCATTCTTAATCATCAGGGAAATGCAAATCAAAACAACCCTGAGATTCCACCTCACACCAGTCAGAATGGCTAAGATCAAAAATTCAGGTGACAACAAATGCTGGTGAGGGTGTGGAGAAAGAGGAACACTCCTCCACTGTTGGTGGGATTGCAAGCTTGTACAAACACTCTGGAAATCAGTCTGGTGGTATCTCAGAAAATTGGACATGGTACTACCGGAGGATCCTGCAATACCTCTCCTGGGCATATATCCAGAAGATGTTACAACTAGTAAGAAAGAAACATGCTCCACTATGTTCATAGCAGCCTTATTTATAATAGCCAGAAGCTGAAAAGAACCCAGATGCCCCTCAACAGAGGAATGGATACAAAAAATGTGGTACATTTACACAATGGATTACTACTCGCTATTAAAAAGAATGAATTTA
This sequence comes from Mus musculus, assembly GCF_000001635.26. NCBI lineage: Eukaryota > Metazoa > Chordata > Mammalia > Rodentia > Muridae > Mus > Mus musculus. The sequence continues at coordinate 3,656,919 of NC_000075.6, read as the reverse complement.
TGAAATTCCTAGGCAAATGGTTCAACCTGGAGGGCATTATCCTGAGTGATCTCAAATGATATGTACTCAGTGATAAGTGGATATTAGCCCAGAAACTTAGGATAACCAAGATATAAGTTACAATTTGCAAAACACATGAAACTCAAGAAGAATGAAGACCAAAGTGTGGACACTTTACCCCTTCTTAGAATTAAGAACAAAAATCCCATGGAAGGAGTTACAGAGACCAAGTTTGGAGCTGAGACAAAAGGATGGACCATCTAGAGACTGCCATATCCAGGGATCCATCCCATAATCAGCCTCCAAACACTGACACCATTGCATACACTAGCAAGATTTTGCTGATAGGACCGTAATATAGCTGTCTCTAGTGACACTATGCCGGGGCCTAGCAAACACATAAGAGGATGCTCACAGTCAGTTATTGGATGGATCACAGGGCCCTCAATGGAGGAGCTAGAGAAAATACCCAAGGAGCTAAAGAGATCTGCAACCCTATAGGTGGAACAACATTATGAACTAACTAGTACCCCAGAGCTCTTGACTCTAGCTGCATATGTATCAAAAGATGGCCTAGTCGGCCATCACTGGAAAGAGAGGCCCATTGGACTTGCAAACTTTATATGCCCCAGTACAGGGGAACGCCAGGACCAAAAAGGGGGAGTGGGGGGAGAGGGGAGTGGGAGGAGAGGGTTTGGGAGACTTTTGGAACAGCATTGGAAAGGTAAATGAGGAAAATACCTAATAAAAAATAATAAGAGTAGATGAAAATAAAAATTTTCAACTTAAAGGGCCAGCAAATATCTTCAAAAAATTATAGAAGAAAACTTCCCATACCTAAAGATAGAGATGCCCATGAACATACCAGAAACCTACAGAACTCCAAATCGACTGGACCAGAAAAGAAATTCCTCCTTACACATAATAATCAGAACAACAAATACTCTAAATAAAGATAGAATATTAAAAGCAGTAAGGGAAAATGTTCAACTAACATATAAAGGCAGGCCTATTAAAATTACACCAGACTTCTCACCACAGATGATGAAAGCAAGAAGATACTGGACAGATGTTATGCAGACACTAAGAGAACACAAATGTCAGCCCAGGCTACTATACCCAGCAAAACTCTCAATTACCATAGATGAAGAAACCAAAGTATTCCATGATAAAACCAAATTCACACAACACCTTTTCACGAATCGAGACCTTCAATGGATAATAAAGGGAAAACACCAACACAGGGACACAAACTACACCCTATAAAGAGCAAGACAGTACTCCTTCAACAAAACTAAAAGAAGACACAGGCAAGAACAGTACCCCAACGTTAACAACAAAAATAACAGGACGCAAAAATTACTTTTCTTTAATTTCTCTTAACATCAATGGACTCAATTCCCCAATAAAAGACATAGACTAATAGACTGGCTACACAAACAATACCCAACATTTTGTTGCTTACAGGAAACCCACCTCTGGGAAAAGGACAGACACTACATCAGAGTGAAAGGCTGGAAAACAATTTTCCAAGCAAATGCTCCAAATAAACAACAAGGAGTAGCCATTCTAACATCGAATAAAATTGACTTCCAACCCAAAGTTATCAAAAAAGACAAGGAGGGACACTTCATACTCATCAAAGGTAAAATCTACCAAGATGAAATCTCAATTCTGAATATCTATGCTCCAAATACAAGGGCAGCCACCACATTCATTAAAGAAACTTTAGTAAAGCTCAAAGCACACACTGCACCTCACACAATAATATTGGGAGACTTCAACACCCTACTATCACCAATGGACAGATCCTGGAAACAGAAACTAAACAGAGACACATGAACACTAACAGAAGTTATGAAAGAAATTGATTTAATTGATAGCTACAGAACATTTTATCCTAAAACAAAAGGATATACATTCTTCTCAGCGCCACCGGGGATCTCCTCCACAATTGACCATAAAATTGGTCACAAAACAGGCCTCCAGAGATACAAAAACATTGAAACTATCCGATGCATCCTATCTGATCACCACGAACTAAGGCTGATCTTCAATAACAACATAAATAATAGAAAGCCAAAATTCACGTGGAAACTGAACAACACTCTACTCAATGATTCCTTGGTCAAGGATGAAATAAACAGAGAAATTAAAGACTTTTTGGAGTTTAATGAAAATGAAGCCACAACATACCCAAACTTATGGGACACAATGGAGGCAATTCTAAGAGGAAAACTCATAGCCCTGAGTGCCTCCAAAAAGAAACTAGAGAGAACATACACTAGCAGCCTGACAGCACATGCAGAAGCTCTAGAACTAAAGGAAGCAAATTCTCCCAAAAGAGTAGATGGGAGGAAATAATCAAACTCAGGGCTAAACTCAACCAAATGGAAACAAAAAGAACTATTCAAAGAATCAAACAAACCAGGAGCTAGTTCTTTGAGAAAATCAAAAGATAGATAAACCCTTAGCATGACTAACTAGAGGACACAGTGAAAGTATCCTAATTAACACAATCATGAATGAAAAAGGAGACATAACAACAGAACCTGAAGAAATCCATAACACCATCAGATCCTATTACAAAAGGCTATATTCAACAAAACTAGAAAACCTGGATGAAATAGACCACTTCCTAGACAGATACCAGGTACCAAAGTTAAATCAGGATCAGACTAACGATTTAAACACTCCCATTTCCCCTAAAGAAATAGAAGCAGTCATTAATTAATTAATTAACCAAAAAAAGCCCAGGAGCAGATGGGTTTAGTGCAGAGTTCTATCAGACCTTCAAAGAAGACCTAATTCCAACTCTTCTCAAACTATTCAACAAAATAGAAACAGAAGGTACTCTACCCAATTCATTCTATGAAGCCACAATTACTCTCATACCTAAACCACACAAAGATCCAACAAAGAAAGAGTACTTCAGACCAATTTTCCTTATGAATATCAATGCAAAAATATTAAAAAAAAATCTATGCAAACCGAATACAAGAACACATCAAAACGATCATCCATCATAACGAAGTAGGCCTCATCCCAGGAATGCACGGGTAGTTTAATATACAGAAATCCATCAACATAATCCCCTATATAAACAAACTCAAATACAAAAACCACATGAACATCTCATTAGATGCTGAGAAAGCATTTGACAAAATCCAACACCCCCTCATGATAAAAGTTTTGGAAAGATCAGGAATTCAATGGCCATATCTATACATATTAAAAGAAATCTACAGCAAACCAGTAGCCACCATCAAACTAAATGGAGAGAAACTGGAAGCAATCCCCCTAAAATGAGGGACTAGACAAGGTTGCCCACTTTCCATCTACCTATTCAATATAGTACATGAAGTTCTAGTCAGAGCAATTCGAAAATAAAAGGACATCAAGGGTATAAAATTGGAAAAGAAGAAGTGAAAATATCACTATTTGCAGATGATATGATAGTATATATAAGTGACCCCAAAAATTCCACAAGAGAACTCCTAAGCCTGATAAACAGCTTCAGTTCAGTGGCTGGATGTAAAGTTAACTCAAATAAATCAATGGTCTTTCTCTACAGAAAGTATAAATGGACTGAGAAAGAAAATAAGAAAACAAAACCCTTCACAATACTCCCAAATAATATAAAATACCTTGGTGTGACTCTAACTAAGGAAGTTAAAGGACTGTATGATAAGAACTTCAAGTCTCTGAAGATAGAAATTGAAGGAGATCTCAGAAGATGGAAAGGCCTTCCATGCTCATGGATTGGAAGGATTAATATCGTAAAAATGGCTATTCTGCCAAAAGCAATCTACAGATTCAATGCAATCCCATCAAAATTCCAACTCAATACTTCACTGAAATTGAAGGAGCAATTTGCAAATGCATCTGGAAAAATAAAAAACCTAAGATAGCAAAAACTCTTCTCAACAATAAAAGAACCTCCGGTGGAATCACCATTCCTGACATTAAGCTATATTACAGAGCAATTGTGATAAAACCTGCATGGTACTGGTACAGTGACAGACAGGTACATCAATGGAATAGAATTGAAGAACCAGAAATGAATCCATACACCTATGGTCACTTGATCTTTGACAAGGGAGCAAAAAACATCCAGTGAAAAAAAGACAGCATTTTCAACAAATGATGCTGGCACAACTGGCAGGTATCATGCAGAAGAATGCAAATTGATCCATTCTTATATCCTTGTACAATGCTCAAGTCTAAGTGGACCAAAGATCTCCACATAAGACAGGAGACACTGAAATTAATACAGGAGAAAGTAGGGAAAAGCCTTGAAGATATGGGCACAGGGGGAAAAGTCATAAACAGAAGGGCAATGGCTTTTTCTGTAAGATCAAGAATTGACAAATGAGACTCAATAAAATTTCAAAGCTTCTGGCTATTATAAATAAGGCTGCTATGAACATAGTGGCCCATTGGACTTGCAAACTTTATATGCCCCAGTACAGGGGAATGCCAGGACCAAAAAGTGGGAGTGGGTGGTTATTGGAGTCGGGGGGGAGGGTATGGGGGACTTTTGGGATAGCATTGGAAATGTAAATGAGGAAAATACCTAATAAAAAATATTTTAAAAAATTGCAAAGCTTCTGTAAGGCAAAAGACACTGTCAATAACACAAAAAGGCCACTAACAGATTGGGAAAGGATTTTCACCAGTACTGAATCTGATAGGGGACTAATATCCAATATATACAAAGAGCTCAAGAAGCTGGACTCCAGAAATTCAAATAACCCCATTAAAAATGGGGTTTGGATCTAAACAAAGAATTCTAAACTGAAAAATACCGAATGGCTGAGAAACACCTGAAAAAATATTCAACATCCTTAATCATCAGGGAAATGCAATAAAAACAACCTTGAGATTCCACCTCACACCAGTCAGAATGGCTAAGATCAAAACTTCAGGTGACAGCAAATGCTGGCAAGGATATGGAGAAAGAGGAACACTCCTCCACTGCTGGTGGAATTGCAAGCTTGTACAACCAATCTGGAAGTCAGTCTGGAGGTTCCTCAGAAAACTGGACATAATACTACAGGAAGATCCAGCAATACCACTCCTGGGCATATACCCAGAAGAAGTTCCAACTGGTAATAAGAACAAATGCTCCACTATGTTCATAGCAGCCTTATTTATAATAGCCAGAAGCTAGAAAGAACCCAGATGTCCCTCAACAGAAGAATGGATACAGAAAATGTGGTACATTTCCACAATGTAATACTACTCAGTTATTAAAACCAATGGATTTATGAAATTCTTGAACAAATGGATGTATCTGGAGGATATCATCCTTAGTGAGGTAACCCAATCACAAAAGAAGTCATTAGATATGCACTCACTGATAAGTGGATATTAGCCCAGAAACATAGAACACCCAAGATATTTGCAAAACATAAGAAAATCAAGAAGAGGGAAGACCAATGGGTGGATACTTCATTCCTTCATAGAACAAAATACCCATGGAAGGAGTTACAGAGACAAAGTTTGGTGCTAAGATGAAAGGATGGACTATCCAGAGACTACCCCACTTGGGGATCCATTCCATAATCAGCCACCAAACCAAGACACTATTCCATATGCCAGAAAGATTTTGCTGAAGGGACCCTGTTATAGCTGTCTCATATGAATCTATGCCAGTGCCTGGCAAATACAGAAGTGGATGCTCACAGTCATCTAAAATGGCACAGAGGGCCCCAAATGGAGATGCTAGAGAAAGCACCCAAGGAGCTGAAGGGATCTGCAACCCTATAAGTGGAACAATATGAACTAACCAGTACCCCCGAACTCATATCTCTAGCTGCATTTGTAACAGAAGATGACCTAGTCGGGCCATCACAGGGAAGAAAGGCCCCTTGGTATTTGCAAACTTTATATGCCCCCAATACAGGGGAATGACAGGGCCAAGAAATAGGAGTGGGTGGGTAGGGTAGCAGGGCAGAGAGAGTGTATAGGGAACTTTCGGGATAGCATTTTAAGTGTATATAAAGAAAATATCTTATAATAAATAAATAAATATTAAAAAAAGAAAGTAATTGAAGACTTCCTGGAATTTAATGAAAATGTTGCAATACCATACCCAAACTTATGGGACACAATGACAGCAGTACTAAGAGGAAATTTCATAGCACAAAGTGCCCTGGTAAAGAAACTGGAGAAATGTTACACTAACAACATTACTGCACACTTGAGAGCTCTAGAACAAAAAGAAGAAAACTCACCCAAGAGGAGTTAAAGGCAAGAAAAAGTCAAACTCAGGGCCAAATCAACCAAATGGAAACAAAGAAAATAATACAAAGAATAAGCAAAACCAAAAGCTGGCTCTTTGACAAAATCAACAGGATAGATAAGTGCCTTGTAAAACTAATTAAAGTGTCCAGAGGCAGTATCCAAATTAATTAAATCAGAAATGAAAAGGGAGACATAACAACAGAAACAGGAAATTTAAAAAAAAATCATGATATAAGATACAATTTCCTAAACACATGAAACTCAAGAAAAATGAAGACTGAAGTGTGGACACTATGCCCCTCCTTAGAAGTGGGAACAAAACACCCTTGGAAGGAGGTACAGAGACAAAGTTTGGAGCTGAGATGAAAGGATGGACCATGTAGAGACTGCCATATCCAGGGATCCACCCCATAATCAGCATCCAAACGCTGACACCATTGCATGCACTAGCAAGATTTTATCGAAAGGACCCAGATGTAGCTGTCTATTGTGAGACTATGCCGGGGCCTAGCAAACACAGAAGTGGATGCTCACAGTCAGCTAATGGATGGATCACAGGGCTCCCAATGGAGGAGCTAGAGAAAGTAGCCAAGGAGCTAAAGGGATCTGCAACCCTATAGGTGGAACAACATTATGAACTAACCAGTACCCCGGAGCTCTTGACTCTAGCTGCATATGTATCAAAAGATGGCCTAGTCGGCCATCACTGGAAAGAGAGGCCCATTGGACACGCAAATTTTATATGCCCCAGTACAGGGGAACGCCAGGGCCAAAAAGGGGGAGTGGGTGGGTAGGGGAGTGGGGGTGGGTGGGTATGGGGGACTTTTGGTATAGCATTGGAAATGTAAATGAGCTAAATACCTAATAAAAAATTTAAAAAAAAAATCATGAGATCCTACTATAAAAGCCTATACTCAACAAAATTGGAAAATCTAGATGAAATTGATGGTTTTCAGGACAGATGCCATATACCAAAATTAAATCAAAAGCAGGTAATCTATCTTAACAGGCCCAGAGCACACATGGAAATAGAAGTCATTAAATACCTCGCAAACAAAAAAAGCCCAGAGCCAGGTGGATTTAGTGCAGAATTCTACCAGACTTTCAAAGAAGACCTGATACCAATTTTCCACAAACTATTCCATGAAATAGAAACAGAAATAACACTACCTAAATAACTGTGTGAAGCCACAAATACTGATACTTAAACCACATAAGGACCCAACCAAAAAGGAGAATTTTAAACCAATTTCATTTATGAATATCGATGCAAAAATACTTAATAAAATACTTGCAAACCGAATCTAAGAACACATCAAATCCATCATTCTCCACGATCAATTAGGCTTCATCCCAGGGATATTTGAAAATCCATTAAGGTAATTGTCTTAGTCAGGGTTTCTATTCCTACACAAACATCATGACCAAGAAACAAGTTGGGGAGGAAAGGGTTTATTAGGCTTACACTTCCATTCTGCTGTTCATCACCCTTGATCACTAATTGAGAAAATGCCTTACAGTTGGATCTCATGGAGGCATTTCCTCAACTGAAGCTTCTTTCTCTATGATAACTCCAGCTGTGTCAAGTTGACACAAAACTAGCCAGTACAATTGACCCCTTGTCAACTTGACACACAAAAACATCACTAGTAAGCCTCAACCCTTACAATCTTATTCATCCCCAAGATCTAAATAACTTTAAAAGTCCCACAGTCTTTACATATTCTTAAAATTTCAATCTCTTTAAAATATCCATCTCTTTTAAAATCCAAAGTCTTTTTACAATTAAAAGTCTTTTAACTGTGGGCTCCACTAAAACAGTTTCTTCCTTCAGGAGGGAAAATATCAGGGCACAGTCACAATCAAAAGCAAAAGTCAATCTCCAACCGTCCAATGTCTGGGATCCAACTCACAATCTTCTGGGCTCCTCCAAGGGCTTGGGTCACTTCGCCAGCCATGCCCTTTGTAGCACATGCGTCATCCTCTAGGCTCCAGATGCCTGTACTCCACTGCTGCTGCTGCTCTTGGTGGTCATCTCATGATACTGGCATCTCCAAAACACTCCATGACCCTTTCAGTCCTGGGCCTTCAATTGCAACTGAGGCTGCACCTTCACCAATGGCCTTCCATGGCCTCTCACAGTGCCGAGCCTCAGCTGCTTTGCGTGACCCCTTCATGCCTTCAAAACTAGTACCACCTGGGTGACCCTTACATATTGCCAAGTCCAGCCACAGCACAATGTACAACTTTGGCTATATCTGGAACACAGCCACTGTGCTCTCAGAAAACACTTCCCAGAAGATGTCACCTCAATGATGCTGGTCTCTTCTTAATCACCGCTAATTTCTTAGCTCCAGCTAACCAGCATCAATAGTCCCAGTAATTCAAAGTTTTTGCTTTAGTAGTTCTGGTATCTTGTTAATCACAGCTGATTCTTCAGCCCCAGCTAACCAGAACTACAGAATCTTCACAATCAAAACAGGAATGGCCCTGAAAAGAGTCTTTAATTTTTCCCTCTGAAATTTCACAAGCCAGGCCTCCATCTTCTGCACTGTTCTCAACGTTATCTTCCAAGCTCCTACACAACATCCAACAGAGCTCTTAACAACGGATGGATCTTCAAGCCCAAAGTTCCAAAGTCCTTCCACAGTCCTCCCCAAAACATGGTCAGGTTGTCACAGGAATACCCCACTCTGCTGGTACCAATTTGTCTTAGTCAGGGTTTCTATTCCTGCACAAACATCATGACCAAGAAACAAGTTGGGGAGGAAAGGGTTTATTCGGCTTACACCTCCATTCTGCTGTTCATCACCAAGGAAGCCAGGACTGGAACTCAAGCAGGTCAGGAAGCAGGAGCTGATGCAGAGGCCATGGAGGGATGTTCTTTACTGGCTTGCCTCACCTGGCTTGCTCAGCCTGCTCTCTTATAGAACCCAAGACTACCAGCCCAGAGATGGTCCCACCCACAAGGGTCCTTTCCCCCTTGATCACTAATTGAGAAAATGCCTTACAGTTGGATCTCATGGAGGCATTTCCTCAACTGAAGCTTCTTTCTCTATGATAACTCCAGCTGTGTCAAGTTGACACAAAACTAGCCAGTACAGTAATATACTACATAAACAAACTAAAGAAAAAAATTCCATGATCATCTCCTTAGATGCAGAAAAACATTTAACAAGATAAAACACCCCTCCATGTTAAAAGTATTAGAGGGATCAGGAATTTAGGCCCATATCTAAAGATAATAAAAGCAATTTACAGCAAACCAACAGACAATATCAAATTAAATGGAGAGATACTTGAAGCAGTCCCACTGAAATCAGGGACAAGACAAGGATGCCCACTCTCCCCATGTCTACTCAATATAGTACTTGAAGTGTTAGCTAGAATGATAAGGCAACAAAAAGAAATCAAGGGGATAAAAATTGGCAAAGAAGAAATATAGGTATCACTATTTGCAGATGATATGATGGTATACATAAGTGACCCCAAAAGTTCTACCAGAGAATTTCTCCAGCTAATAAACAACTTCAGCAAACTGGCTGGATATAAAATTAACTCAAATAAATCAGTAGCCTTCCTTTATACAAAAGGTAAACAATCTGTGACAGAAATTGGGGAAACAATTCCCTTCATAATAGCCACAAATAATATAAAATATGTTGGGGTAACTCTAACCAAACAAGGGAAAGACTTGTATGACAATAACTTCAAGTCTCTCAAGAGAGAAATAGAAGAAGTTCTCAGAAAAATGGAGCGATCTGCTATGCTCATAGATTGGCAGAGTTAATATAGTAAAAATGGCCATCCTACCAAAGGCAATCTATAGATTCAGTTCAATCCCCATCAAAATCCCAACATATTTTTTCAAAGACATGGAAAGAACAATTCTCAAACTTATCTGGAAAGCAAAAAACAAACAAACAAACAAACAAACAACAGAATAATGAAAACAATACTTTAGAATAATAGAACAGTTGGGTGAATCACCATCCCTGACCTCAAGCTTTACTACAAAACAACAGTGATAAAAACTACATGGTATTGGTACAGAGACAGACATGTTGATCAGTGGAATAGAATTGAAGCCCAAAAAATAGAACCACACACTTATAATCACTTAGTCTTTGAAAAAGACGCCAAAAATATACAATGGAAAAAAAAAAGAAAGCATCTTCAATAAATGATGCTGGTCTAACTGGCTGTCTGTATTTAGAAGAATGAAAATAGACCCACATTAGTCAACTTGTACAAAGCTCACGTCCAAGACATAAAATGAGATACACTGAATCTGATAAAAGAGAAAGTGGGAAATAGCCTTGAACTCATTGGCACAGAGGTAAATTTCCTAAACAGAAGTGCAATGGATCATGCTCTAGCATCAAGAGTTAATAAATGGCACCTGATAAAACTGGAAAGCTTCTGTAAGGCAAAGGACAGAGTTGATAAGAAAAATCAGCAACCTACAGATTTGGAAAAAATCTTCACTAACCCCACATCCGATAGAGGGCTAATATCCAAAACATATAAAGAACTCAAGACATTAATCACCAAAAAAAAAAAAAAAAAAAAAAAAAACCCAAACAACTCAATCAAAAAAGGGGATATAAAAGTAAATCGAAAATTCACAACTAAAGAATCTCCAATGGCTGAGAAGCACGTAAAGAAATGTTCAAAGTCCTTAGTGATCAGAGAAATGCAAATCAAAAGGACCCTGAGATTCTACCTTACACCAATCAGAATGGCTTAGATAAAAAAACTTAGGTGACAATCGATGTTGGAGAGGATGTGGAGAAAGAGGAATGCTCCTCCATGGCTGGTGGGATTGCAAACTGGTACAACCACTCTGGAAATCAATCTGGAGGTTCCTCAGAAAATTGGAAATAGATTTACCTGAACACCCACCTATTCCTCTCTTGAGAATATACCCAAAAGATTCACCACCATGCCATCAGGGCATATGTTTCAATATGTTCATAGAGGCCTTATTTGTGATAGCTAGAAGCTGGATACAACCTAGATGTCCTAGGACAGAAGAATGGATACAGAAAATGTGGTTCATTTGCACAATGGAATACTTGTCAGCTATTAAGAATGAGGACATCCGGAGTTTTGCAGGCAAATGCATGGAACTAGAAAATATCATCCTGAGTGAGGGAACTTAGACCCAAAAGGACATGCATGGTATATTCTCATTAATAAGTGGTTATTAGCCACATTTATATACAGAATACCCAAGATACAGTCCACAGAACTCAAAAAGCTCAACAAGCTGTAGTACCTAAGAAAGGACGCCTCAGTCTCACTTGGGAGAGAGAGGAAAGCAATCACAAGTGGGGAGGGAGGGAGAGACCTGAGAGGAAAAGAAGACGGTGGGGGAGGGGGAGTGGGGTGAGAGGGGAACCTGATCTAGTCTTGCATGAGGGAAAAGGACTGAAAACCTGAGGGCCAACAGAACATGAAAACAGGCAACCTCAGGAAATAGGAGGTTGGGGAGACTCCTCAGAATGCAATGGAGACCTGGGAGGTCAGAGACTCCCTGGACTCAAAGGGAGGGACCTTAGATGAAATGCCTGACATTAGGGAGAGGGAACTTATAGAGCCAAACTCAAGCAGGAAAACAGTACATCAAGAGAGGGATGGGGTTGCCAACCCACAATCACACTTCTGAAACATGATTATTCATGTCTGAAAGAATTACAGGGATGGAAATAGAGAGGAGCCTGAGGAAAAGTAGGTCCAATGGAATCCAGCTCAAAGGGAGGTCCTAAGGCCTGACACTATTACTAAGGCTATTGAACACTCACAAAAGGGATCTATTATGACTGCCCTCCGACAGACCCAACAAGCAGTTGAAAGAGTCAGATGCAGATATTTGCACCCAACCAATGGACAGAGAAGCAGCTGACCCCTGTTGTTGAATTTGGGAAGGCTGAAAGAAGCTAAGGAGAAGGGTGACCCTGCAGGAGGACCAGCAGTCTCAATTAATCTGGACCCCCGCGATCTCTCAAACACTGGACCACGAAACAGACAGCAAACACCAGCTGATATGAGGCCCGCAACACACATACAGTAGAGGACTTCCAGGTCTGTGTTCATTCAGAGATGATGCACCTAACTAATCCTTAAGAGACTGGAGGCCCCAGGGAGTTTAGAGGTCAGGTGTGATCGGAGTGGGGGCATCCACATGGAGACAGTGTAGTGTTGGGAGGAGGTGTGGAATGTGGAACAGGTAGAGGGTGGATGTGGGCAGGGAATGGAATATGGAGTGTAAAATATAAATTGAAAATAAAATAAAATTAAAAAAAAAAGAAAAAAATTCAAGTGAGTGTTTATTGGAAAAACTGAAAAAAATCATCTGACTGGAAGAAGAGTAATATCTAATTTTTAGAAGGAAATAGGAATAAATTAGAGAGTATTAAGGACTATGAACTTGGCAAAGAAAACGAGCTGTAAAACAATTAAAATTGATCAATATCTCACAAACAATACAGGGCAGAGTCAGTGTTTAAATTTGAGATGTCTACCTTGAGTGGAAAGAGTTGTCATTAGTGGCACAGAATACTTGAGTACTTGTTCAAAACTGACAACCAACCATGACCCATGTAAATCTTATTGTTTCAATTATAATTATTATACACCATTATGCATTGTCATGATAAACATCTGAAAATATACATATATATGTATATTTATACATATATATATACACACACACCTTAAGTCACAATTTAAACGTTGTTATACTAATAGGAATTTAAGTTATGATCTAAGTTCTAGGTCACTTAGAGCATATAACCTGGAAAAGGAGACAAGGATATATAACATGTTATGAAGAAATGCTCGTGAAATCTTTAGCTGACTTGCATATACTACAGGAATAGAGACAGTTCCCAAAAATATATAAGCCATTTTATACTACATCAATAACAGAACAGTATCAACCTTACTTTATCAAACATCATGTAAAATTTGCTAAGACAACTGGTGTTCTTTTTGTTAATATATGCTGTGTTAATGTTACAAAAATGCAATGTCATTTAATTCTTTTGAGTGGCTCAGAGAGTTCAGTTTTTGTTCAAAAAAGAAAAAAAATCAAAGATACACTGTATATTTGTGGTTTAACTCCAACTGCCAAGTAACAGGCACCACATACCAGCATGGAAAGAACACAATAGCCAGAGAAAGCTTTTTGTTTTTATTCCAACTCAAGCTATACGGGGAATGTATAAAGTCTAGAATAGGAGAAGATGATGGATACACTGAAAGTAATAGAAAAGAAAGTGGGAAAGAGATTCAATCACATAAGAACAGGGAAAATTTCCTGAACAGAAAACCAATGTCTTATGCACTAAGATAAAGAATTCGCAAATGGGACCTCAGAAAATTACAAAGCTTCTGTAAGGCAAAGGACACCGTCAATAGGACAAAAGGCAACAAACACTGTGGTAAAAGATCTTCACCAACCCTACATCCGATAGAGGAATAATATCCAATATATACAAAGAACTCAAGTAGTTAGACTCCAGAGAACCAAAATAACCCTATTAAAAATGGGGTAGAGCTAAACAAAGAATTCTCAACTGAAGAATACTGAATGGTTGAGAAGTACATAAAGAAATATTCAACATCCTTAGTCATCAGGGAAATGCAAATCAAAACAACCCTGAGATTCTACCTCACACCAGTCAGAATGGCTAAGATCAAAAACTCAGGTGACAGTAGATGCTGGTGAGGATGTGGAGAAAAAGTAACACTTCTCCAGTGTTGGTAGGATTGCAAAATGGTACAACCACACTGGAAATCAATCTGGAGGTTCTTCAGAAAATTGCAAATAGATCCACATGAAGACCAAGCTATACTACTCTTAGGAATATACCTAAAAGATGCATCACCATGCTTCAGGGGCACCTGTTCCACTATGTTCATAGTGGTCTTATCTATGCCACTATGATTGCCAGAAGCAGGGACAACCTAGATGTCCTACAGTGGAAAAATTGATACAGAAAATGTGGTTCATTTACACAGTGGAATACTATTCACCTATTAAGAATGAGGACATCATGTAGAAGAATGCGAATTGATCCATTCTTATCTCCTTGTACTAAGGTCAAGTCTAAGTGGATCAAGGAACTCCACGTAAAACCAGAGACACTGAATCTTATAGAGGAGAGAGTGGGGAGACACCTCGAAGATAGAGGCATAGGGGAAAAATTCCTGAATAGAAGAGCTATCCCAAAAGTCCCCTATGCTCTCCCCCTGCCCTGCTCCCCTACCCACTCACTCCCACTTCTTGAACCTGACGTTCCCCTGTACTGTAAAGTTTGCAGAACCAAGGGGCCTCTCTTCCCAATGATGGCCGAGTAGGCCATCTTCTGCTACATATGCAGCTAGAGACACGAGCTCTGGGGTACTGGTTAGTTCATATTGTTGTTCCACCTATAGGGTTGCAGACCCCTTCAGCTCTTGGGTACTTTCTGTAGCTCCTACACTGGGGCCCTGTGTTCCATCTTATAGATGACTGTGAGCATCCACTTTTGTATTTGCCAGGCACTAGCAAAGCCTCATAGGAGGCAGTTTTATCGGGGTCCTTTCAGCAAAATCTTGCTGGCGTATGCAATAGTCCCTGCATTTGGTGGCTGATTATGGGATGGACCCCTGAGTGGGGCAGACTCTGGATGGTCAAAGGGAGGGATCTTAAACGAAAACAGAACAGTAGGGACAGGGAACTTAAAGAATCTACCTCCAGCAGAAAGCCAGGGCATTAAGGGGAGGGATGGGGATGCCATCCCACTGTCTAAAACTCTGACCCAGAATTGTTCCTATGAAAAAAACTGCAGGGACAAAAATGGAGAAAAGACTGATGGAAAGGTGGTCCAGTGACTGGCTCAACTTGGGAACTATCTCAAGGGGAGACTCTAAGGCCTGATACTATTACTGACTCAATGGAGTGCTTATACACAGGAACCTAGAATGGCTGTCCCCAAGAGGCCCAGCAAGCTGCTCACTCAGACAGAAGCAGATACCTACACCCAACCAATGGACTGAAGTTGGGGACCCCAATGGTTGAATTAGTAGAAGGGTGAAAGAAACTGAGGAAGGTAACCTATAGGAAGACCAGCAGTCTCAACTAACCTGTACCCCTGAGATCTCTCAGACACTGTGCCACCAACCAGGCAGCGTACAAGAACTGGTCTGAGGCCCCAGACACATATACAGCAGAAGACTGCCTGATCTATCCTCAGTGAGAGAAGACCCCCCCATAACTCTCAAGAGACTTGAGTACCCAGGGAGTGGGGAGGTCTGGTGGGGCAGAGGAGTAGAGGGTGGGGACATCCTCTTAAATACAACAGGGAGGAGGAATGAGATGAGGAACTATGGGAGTACAGACCAGGAAAGGGGAAATGACTAAACTGTAAAAAAAAAAAAAAAAAAAGTAATAATAAAAATAAATTAAAATTTGTGATAAACCTTTACTACAATCTCCTGCAGCAATGGCTTCTGCCATGCTTTTCCTTCTATAATGGATGACAAACCTCTGAAAAAAAGTTAGTCAAAAATAAATGTTTCTTCTGTAAATTCTTTCTAACAAGCATTTTGTTACAATGATGAGACAGGTACTTAATCAACTGTATTAAGCATGATTTATAAATAAGTACAAATATTGCATTCTAAGTTTCTTCATGTTGAGGTGGAAAATATGACAGAAATTTTATACATTTAAACTAAAATCAGTGTCCCAGAAACATCTCTCT
Source organism: Mus musculus (assembly GCF_000001635.26). NCBI lineage: Eukaryota > Metazoa > Chordata > Mammalia > Rodentia > Muridae > Mus > Mus musculus. The sequence continues at coordinate 3,640,915 of NC_000075.6, read as the reverse complement.
TAGAGTCAGCTCACATTTTCTCCGTGCATTGTGAGGTTACACGGAGAAAGACTTTATGGGTCATTACCCATGGGATTCTTTATATGAATGTCAGCTCCATGGAAATAAACCTTAGAGTATCTTTCGGTGGTTCATGTTCCTATGAAGAAATGCTAATTTCTGACTTCTTTTCAAGTTTACCACAGATCATTTAACCTAAAAAGAATCTATTTCATAAATGTGTACAACAATGATAGATCTGAATGATGTGAAAGATACACAATCACAACCAAAGATGTCTTTCTAACTGAATATGCATTGTTGGTAAATCAGTTTAAAGACAATTAATGAATGGCTAGACAAATGGTTTAGCCTTTAAGAGCATTTCTATTCTTCCAGCAGGCCTTTATTCAATTCCCATCACTGATATGGCATCTTGCAAATACCTGTAACTCTATGTCCTCTTCTGATATTGGCATGATATCAGATGCATATGTATACATGCCAGTAAAACATACATACATAAAACTTTAATTTTTTAAAAAAAAATTTATATGATTAACTCTGTGTGATGGTTTTAATAAGAAGCCCTCTTATAGTCTTCTAAATTTGAATGTTCTGCCCTCAGGGATTGGCATTGTTTGGGAGGGATTAGAAGATGTGTCCTTGCTGAAGTCTGTGTGACCTTGTTGAAGGAAGTGTGTCACTAAAGGTGGATTTTGAGGTTTAAAACCTAAGGCAGGATCAGTGGCTTTCTCTCTTCCTATGGATCCAGATTTAGAGCCCTTTGGTACTTTTCCAGAACCATGTCTCCCAGCATGCCATCATACTATATGCCATGATAACAATGGACTCTGAAATTATAAACCAGCCTCAGTTAAATACTTTCCTTTATAAGAGTTGCCATGGTCATGGTGTCTCTTTATAGCAATAGCATAGTGAATAAGAAAGAAGTTAGTAGCAAGGAGCAGAGTATAGCTATAATAGGCGTGACCATGATGTTTGAGGATACAATGTGATGGATTTTAGGATTCTGTGTTAGGAAAGCAGTTGATTGCTTTAAGTGGAGTTTAAGAGCTCACTCTAGTAGGAAGAATGGTGCTGAGAGCTACATAGATTATGACAACACAGTTCATGAAGTTTCAAAGGAGAAAATGTCTAGTAAGTGGCCTAGAGACTGTTCTTATTATATTTTGGTGAAAAATATGGCTGCCTTCTCCCCTGGTCAAAAAATAAAAATTAAATTAAATTAAATAAATATAATAAAACAAAACAAAAAAATCAGGCTGAGGCTAAATTTAAGATTTTTTTCCAATGACTGTGTTGTCTGGTAATTAGTGGTCATTTTTATACAGATCTATTATTAAAAGAATCAGGCTGATGAAGGAAAAATAAAAATGTGCAGTTTAAAGAGAAGAGGAACACCAAAAGTATAATAGAGCTAAGTCTAGTGCTCAAGGAGATAAAAATTTAAAGAAGTCTAATGCTAAAGGGAATAAATAGAGTGGTGACCTCGGGGCATGAACACACCTGTTAAGCTTCCAACTTGTGAAAAGGAATTAAAGGAAAGATTAAACAGTGAAGGAAATGAACAGTTGATGCTGATTGAATTGAACAAAGGGTCATGTATCAGCCCCAGCAATAAGAATTTTACAACTTCAGCCATGTGGTTCTGGCTTTAATGCCAAAGATACAACAAAGGGGCTAAAACAGAAGATGGCCTAGTTGGCCATCATTGGAAAGAGAGGCCCCTTGGTCTTGCAAACTTTGTATGCCCCAGTACAGGGGAATGCCAGGGCCAAGAAGTGGGAGTGGGTGGGTAGGGGAGCGGGGCAGGGGGAAGTTATAGGGGACTTTCGGGATAGCATTTGAAATTTAAGTGAAGAAAATAGATAATAAAAATTGAAGAAAAAAAAAGGGGAGAGCTAAGAAAAAAAAAAAAGCCACAGAGGCTATGCATCTGTCAGGAGTGTCCCTTCATAGAGCACCAGAGAGACCATTGGCTGAAGCTGTGAAGTTTGGATTGCCTTGGAGACCCAAAATTTTGGGAGGTGCTAGAATCATTGGATACCTGCCCCCCCCCAAAAAAAAAGCTGCACAGAGGGTGTGGAATCATTCCAAAAAGAGAAGTATGTACCATCAAGAAAGCTGAAAGCAGTTGGAGTACCATCATGGAGATGCAGACTTTGAAATTGGCTCTGCTGATTTTAGATTTTGTTTTGGGTCACTATATGCTCAGTATTCTCTTTGTTCTCACTTTTTGATTGTAAGATATATATCAAATGCTACTGCATATTGGAATTCTGTGAACTGCTTTTATATTCTGATTTTGCAGGGTGTTACAGTAAGAGGTTGTCTTAAGTCTCAAAAGAAACTCTAAATTTTGGAACTGTAAAATGTTGCACTGTGGTAGACTATGAGGACATTTGAAGTTGAAATGAATGCATTTTTTTTTGCATTATGACATGTTTGTTAGCCTATGGGGACCAGGGAATGAATTGTGGCAGGTTGAATAAGAGTGGCCCCCAATAGATTCATATCTTTGAAAGCTTATCCATGAGGGAGTAGCACTACTTGAGAGGGAGTAGGAAGTGTACCTTATTGGAGTAAATGTGGTCTCATTGGTGTAAATATGTCAATGGCAGTGGGTTTTGAAGTTTCAAGGGACCAAGCAAAGCCCAGTGGCTTTCCTTCTTCTTACCACCTGCAGAAGAACTATATGTAGAACTCTCAGGTACTTTTTCAGTACTATGTCTGCCTGCATGTCACCATGTTCACTACCAAGATGACAACAGAGTAAATCTCTGAAAATGTAATTAAATAAGCAGCTAAATAAATGCTTTCTTTTACAAAATTTTCATGATTGTGTTGTCTCTTCACAGTAGTCAATCACTGATTGCAGTACTGGGTTATCCATTTTTAAGGATTGACTTAAAATGTGGAAAAAAATGATGACAGGGACGTTGAACTTAAATAAAGACTAAATTAGGAAAGTTGCCACCCTTACACACGTATAACTCATTCAGGAGGATTAAGAGTGTAACTTAGGGGTGGGAGTGGGGCATCCACATGGAGAAATGGTGGGGTGGGGAGGAAGTATGGAATGTGAAGCAGACCAAGGGTGGATGCGGGTGTAGGAAATGGAATGTAGCGTGTAAAAAATAAATTAAAAATAAAATTTAAAAAAAAGAGTATAACTTAGAGTTGAAGATGCTGGTTTTATTAAATTAATGTCTCATGAAATCACTCATCAGCATGTTCATTTCAGTCCTACACTTAACCAGAGACTAAAAAGACAAAATGATAATGAGCACAGTTTATAGAAAGCATTTTAGCTCTTCACATGTTTTAGCATGCTGTAGCTTAACTGTTGGCTTTGTTGTAACAGCAGCTGAGAGTTCATTGCTGTTTACTGCATAACCCCATTATTTAATGATAGACTTCAGTGTGGGGCGTGGTAATAGAGTATTTAAAATAAAGAAACAAAATAAAATAAAATATAAGGAGTACTTAAAATGGTACTTTCTTATGAAGGCTTACTAAAGACGCATAAGCTCCAGTCACATGCAGTAATGGATCAAGGATCTATTTTATAAGGAAATGACTCATATGAAGGTCAAATTAACAAGAAGCACATAATTTTTGAGTCAGATTTTCTTTCCTCCTTGCATATTAAAAAAAAAACTATGTACAGTGTATTTGGTGACATACTATATCAAAAATTTACCTACTGTTCAAGAGCTATGCCATTAACTATGTAATTATCAACTGGGAACAACTATACCCTCACAAATTCCCCATTCTGGCAAATATAAGAGAATGAGAAAGAATGTACATGTAAGGTAGAGCAGATTACTATCTCATTCTAATTAACAATCCTGCTATCACATTATTTTTAACCATCACTGACAAGTTTAAATGATAATTGCATTCTCTCCATGAGCACAGTTCCTTATTATTTGAATTGGCAGGGGGCCCTGACATTTGAGTCATCATTTCACTATGTCTATTTATTATCTGGATACACAAATTAAATAGAAATCCAAGCATAGTGAAATTTGTGAGGAAAAGGCTGATGCAGTAACTTTAAATTGTATATTTTTTTCTTAAATCTATAGAAGATATAAATTGACATTTATAATATGTTCTCATTCAGGCAAATTTTAAAAGGCTAGCTTTAATTTAAAGGCCAAAACTACTTTAAATTTTTTAGCCAAATGTTGAACTTTTATAAAAAGAAAACTGACAGTTTCAATATTATCTAAATATAAAAGAATATGTATAGGTTTCAAGTAACTCCATATGTAGACCAAAATACACATTTAATAAATATCCTCCATTCTGAGAAGGCTTCAGAATGTACAGAGCTTTTCAAATACATAACATACAAGTTAAAATGTTAACAAAATATCTTTCTGTGATCACTAGTATTATTAGGAACAATAATATAATATCTAAATATCTAAATGTGCAAAGGTGGAACTCATGTCTATCTCCAAGTAATTTCAAATCATAGGACTTGTATGACAAAAATATTATGGTGAATCTTCTAGATCACTTCATTTAGTCACTTGAAATAAATCTACATCTTTCTATCTTTCTCAAATGCTTTGTTTAAAATTCTTCTATCAAACTACAAAATTACAAAACTAGTCAGCAATAAACACTATTACAAAAATCTTTAGCTATGGTTTCCAGAAGCCATTTCTTCTTTGATATATCATTGCAGACACTTCAGACCATTCAGGGTAAATTATTCATTTGTTCAAATTTTTTTTGTTGGTTCTACCAACTTCCTCCTTGTACATTCTAAAAATCAGTGAGTTCCCCAAGTAACTTAGAATCCTGAGCAATAGCCCAAAATAGCTCTCTTTATCATGACAGAAAAATAGACTGAAAATACCTTATTGGAAACTAAATTAGTATACATTCAAACATCCACATTAAAAATTAACATGATTTTTCCTATGGATTACTAAAGTACACCATCAAAAAGGTAAAAAGTACAACTGATATTTCTTATATTTCATATTGCATTACTGTCAGCTCTTTAAAGAAAAGAATGTATCTGAGAGACAAATGTTTGCTGGAACTCAACTACTTTCAGTTTTATCTCTAGTATCTTTTCATTGGCTACTTACAGTTTTATGGCCAAGATTTCCAAATGAAAACTCAAAAGATAAAAATCTACACTAAAATACTATTCATTATGTTCTCTCAAGTAGTAAAGTTGTTTTTAAAAAAAGTCTCAATTTGAATACTAATATTTAATTAGTCCATGTCCAACTTAGAAAGTATATATTTTTCTTTTCTTTAGCACATACACATGACATAAATGGAGTGTTCAGAGACTGTGAAATTTCAAAGAGATCATAATCATGATAAAGCATATTTTTCTCTTTGTTTGTTTAAAGATAAGGCAGAGAGCCCCACAATGTTGAAATTTCTCTCATAGTTTGAGTCAGAACATAGAAATATTCATAAGTTGATAATGTTGGATTTTTACTGAGTCCTATCATTTCATAATTCTTGTGGCTAGTTTTAATAAGTGTCTTCTTTTTATGTTGGGAAATAAATTAGCAAATAAAGCAGACACTATGTAAAATGCCTGGGAATATAGCCAACTCTTTCTACATACATCCAGGGACCAGTAATCTTCTAAATGGTGCTTAAAACATTCTTGACTAAATAATAGCAACTACAACCCATATATAATTTATTGAAATAACTATCCATTTTACTAGAACCCATTACCCATCTGGAGTACATGATTACTTACCTTATCTTCATTCTCAGTACCAGAAGCTTCGGGCTTGGTCCTTATAACAAATGGAGTGGACAATCGTAGCAAGACTCTATCAAAGGTGGCATTAATCATTGGAGAGACGATCTCAAAACAGTCCTCAAACTTCAGTGCTCTGTGAGTGTCATATCGAAGTTGTTTCCGTAGGCCCTCCCCAAGCTGAAGGACCACCATGTTAGAGTCAAACATCAAATGGAAGGGGAAGGCTCTGCAGAAGGTGTTGATGCTGATTCTGAGGTCTGCAGGAACTTGGGAAGTACCTTGTGGATTGTCCTTTGTGATCTGAGTAGTTTCACATTCTTTGATAAGGAAAGTAAGACAGCTGCAATTGCTTGGGTTTGAACCATCAAAGCAGAGTTTCTCATTTTCAATTTGTTCAACTTCCACATTTAAGTGATAGATTCTCTTTCCTGCAGCCTTAATCATTCCCAGCATTGCAAAGCCCACCGTATGGTGAGGGTGGAAGTAATGGAGCATGAGAGTACCTTCAGGAAGCTCTTTGCATAGGAAAGATGATGACTCTAGAGTGGCCTGTTTCCCAAAAGAAGTCCTAATGTGTTCTAACAATGCATCAAAGCCATTGAAGAAGTCCTGCAATGTGCTGCCCACAGCTCGAAGGACTCTTTCATTCTCATCAAAGCATATCTTAAAGAATTCCTCACCAAATCTTTCTTGAATTTCTTGGAACTGCAGTCCTAGAGGTAAAGGAGAAATGTTAGTTATGTAAACTATATGTAATTAGCTACATATCTTTCAAAACACCTAAAGAGGCAGCAATAATGAGATGGAAAGATGGCTTAACGGTTACAATATTCCCAGAGAAGATTTCTGTTGACTCTCAACACCTACATAAAGTGGTTCTGAACAGGCTCTAAGTCCAGACCCACAAAAAGATCGTATTCAGACCTTTTGTCCCCATTCCTACACAGAGGCACATACATACACATAAATAAAAATAAAAACATACTCTTTAAAGTGACAATAAGTAAGTAAGTGAAACAAGAGATATTATTTTCCTGAGTCCCCAAATTTCCCACATAGGTTAAATATTTTTCCACTGAGTTTTCCATGAGTTCCAGCTCATTTGTCAAAGAGGAAGTGACCATAGGTGTGTGGGTTCATTTGTGGGTCTTCTATTTTATTCCATTGATCTAACTGCCTGTCTCTGTATCAGTACCATACAGTGTTTATCACTATTGTTCTGTAATATAGTTTGAAGTCAAGGATGGTGATTACTCCAGAAGTTCTTTTATTGATGAGAACAGTTTTTGCTACCCTGGATTTTTTGAACCCAGATGTTGTTCAACAGAGGAATGGATACAGAAAATGTGGTACATTTACACAATGAAATACTACTCAGCTACTGAAAACAATGACTTCATGAAATTCTTAGGCAAATGGATGGTTCTAGAGGATATCATCCTAAGTTAGGTAACCCAATCATAAAAGAACACACATGGTATGCATTCACTGATAAGTGGATATTAGCCCAAATGCTCAAAAAACCCAAGATACAATTCGCCAGACCATATGAAGCTCAAAAGAAAGAAAAACAAAGTGTAAATGTTTTAGTCCTGCTTACTTCTAAGCAGGGAAACAAAATACTCTCAAGAGCAAATATGGAGACAAAATGTGGAACAGAGACTGAAGGAAAGGCCATTCAGAGACAGCCCCACCTGGGTATTCATCCCATGTATAGTTGCCAAACTCAGACACTATTGTCAATGGCAACAAGTGCTTGGTGACAGGAGCCTAATATAGCTGTCTCCTGAGAGTCTCTGCCAGTGCCTGACAAATACAGAGGTTTGCAGCCAACCATTGGACTGAGCACAGGGTCCCCAGTGGAGGAGTTAGAGAAAGGATAGGAGGAGCTGAAGGAATTTGTAACCCCATAGGAAGAACAACAATATCAACAAACCAGACCCCCCCCCCCAGAGTTCCCAAGGACCAAACCACCAACTAAAGAGTACACATGGAGGGACCCATGGCTCTAGCTGCATATGTAGCAGAGGATGGGCTTGTTGGTTATCAATGGGAGGAGAAGCCCTTGGTCCTATGAAGGATTGGTGCCCCATTGTAGGGGAATGCCAGGGTGGGGAGGCAGGAGTATGTGGGGGGATAAGGGGAAACCCTCATAGAAACAGGGAAAGGGGAGATGAGATAGAGGTTTTTGGTGGGGAGGGAACCAGGAAATTGGATAACATTTGACATGTAAATAAAGATATCAACCAACAAAAAAAAAAGACTAAAAATTTTTGGCTTATTATATATTTATGTATGTATTTATTTATTTGTATTAAACTACTTATCTTTATTTAAACTTGATAGGTCATATATATCAAGAGATTTATCCATCTCTTTTAGGTTTTTCAATTTGGTAGTCTTCCTTTTTTAATTATTCTCTTTACATCCCTCTCACCACCCCTCTTTGCAGTCACCCCTCACACAATCCTTCCCTACATTAACCCTTCCTTACTCCTCTGAATGGGTGAGGAACATCCCCCCTACCTTAGTATCACCCATTTGCACATCAAGTTCTCTTAGAGGCTAGGCACAAACTCTCCCAGAAGCCAGACAAGGCAGCCCAGCTAGAATATATCCCAATACAGGCAGCTTTTGGGATAGCTCACACTCCAGCTTTTCAGGATCCACATAAAAACCAAGTTGCACATATGCTACATATGTGTGTCAAGGCCTAGATCCAGCCCATGTATGTTCTCTGGTTGGTGGTTAAATCTTTGAGCGTCCGAATTTAAATTAGAGATTTTCCATGTAATTGGCATGCATCTAAGATGTTAAGGAAAAACTCATGGTTTGTTATTGCTGTTTGTTTTTTTATTTTGTGTGTGTGTGTGTTTGTTTGTTTTTACCTTTAAGAAGACTCTATTCTATAGCCTAATATTAGGTTTGGAGCAACATATAAAGGCAAGCATATCAGAATTACACCAGATTTTTCACCAGAGACTATGAAAGCCAGAAGAGCCTGGACAGATGTTATACAGACACTAAGAGAACACAAATTCCAGCCCAGGCTACTATACCTAGCCAAACTCTCAATTACCATAGATGGAGAAACCAAAGTATTCCACGACAAAACCAAATTCACACATTATCTTTCCAGGAATCCAGCCCTTCAAAGGATAATAACAGGAAAAAAAAAAAAAAAAAAAAACAATACAAGGAAGGAAATCACACCCTAGAAAAAGCAAGAAAGTAATCAATCCCTCAACAACACAAAAAGAAGACAGTCACAAGAACAGAATAACAACTCTAACAACAAAAATAAAAAAAAGCAACAATTACTTTTCCTTAATATCTCTTAATATCAATGGATTCAATTCCCCAATAAAAAGACATAGACTAAAAGACTGGCTACACAAACAGGACCCAAGATTCTGCTGCTTACAGGAAACCCATCTCAGGGAAAAAGACATACACTACCTCAGAGTGAAAGGCTGGAAAACAATTTTCCAAGCAAATGGTCTGAAGAAACAAGCTGGAGTAGACATTCTAATATCGAATAAAATCAACTTCCAACCCAAAGTTATCAAAAAAGACAAGGAGGGACACTTCACACATATCAAAGGTAAAATCCTCCAAGAGGAACTCACAATTCTGAATATCTATGCTCCAAATGCAAGGGCAGCCACATTCATTAAAGACACTTTAGTAAAGCTCAAAGCACACATTGCACCTCACACAATAATAGTGGGAGACTTCAACACACCACTTTCATCAATGGACAGATCGTGGAAACAGAAACTAAACAGGGACACAGTGAAAGTAACAGAAGTTATGAAACAAATGGACTTAACAGATATGTACAGAACATTTTATCCTAAAACAAAAGGATATACCTTCTTCTCAGCACCTCACGGGACCATCTCCAAAATTGACCATATAATTGGTCACAAAATAGGCCTCAACAAATTAAAAAAAAATTGAAATTGTCCCATGCATCCTATGAGACCACCATGGCCTAAAGCTGATCTTCAATAACAAAATAAATAATACAAAGCCAACATTCACGTGGAAACTGAACAGCACTCTTCTCAATGATACCTTGGTCAAGGAAGGAATAAAGAAAGAAATTAAAGACTTTTTAGAGTTTAATGAAAATGAAGCCACCGCATACCCGAACCTATGGGACACTATGGAAGCATTTCTAAGAGGGAAACTCATAGCTCTGAGTGCCTCCGAGAAGAAACTGGAGAGAGCACACACTAGCATTTTGACAACACATCTAAAAGCTCTGGAAAAAAAGGAAGAAATTTCACCCAAGAGGAGTAGATGGCAGGAAATAATCAAACTCAGGGGTGAAATCAACCAAGTGGAAACAAGAAGAACTATTCAAGGAATTAACCAAACGAGGAGTTGGTTCTTTGAGAAAATCAACAAGATAGATAAACCCTTAGGTAGAATCACTAGAGGGCACAGGGACAACATCCTAATTCACAAAATCAGAAATGAAAAGGGAGACATAACAACAGATCCTGAAGAAATCCAAAACACCATCAGATCCTTCTACAAAAGGCTATACTCAACAAAACTGGAAAACCTGGACGAAATGGACAAATTTCTGGACAGATACCAGGTACCAAAGTTGAATCAGGATCAAGTTAACCATCTAAACAGTCCCATATCCCTTAAAGAAAGAGAAGCAGTTATTAATAGTCTCCCAGCCAAAAAAAGCCCAGGACCACACGGGTTTAGTGCAGAGTTCTATCAGACCTTCAAAGAAGATCTAATTCCAGTTCTGCACAAACTATTTCACAAAATAGAAGTAGAAGATACTCTACCCAACTCATTTATGAAGTCACAATTACTCTGATACCTAAGCCACAGAAAGTTCCAACAAAGATAGAGAACTTCAGACCAATTTCCCTTATGAATATCGATGCAAAAATACTCAATAAATTTCTCGCTAACCGAATCCAAGAACACATTAAAGCAATCATCCATCCTCACCAAGTAAGTTTTATTGCAGGGATGGTTTAATATACAGAAATCCATCAACGTAATCCATTATATAAACAAACTCAAAGACAAAAACCACATGATTATCTCGTTAGATGCAGAAAAAGCATTCGACAAGATCCAACACCCGTTCATGATAAAAGTCTTGGAAAGATCAGGAATTCAAGGCCCATAGCTAACTATGATTAAAGCAATCTACAGCAAACCAGTAGCCAACATCAAAGTAAATGGTGAGAAGCTTGAAGCAACCCCACTAAAATCAGGAACTAGACAAGGCTGCCCACTTTCTAACTACCTATTCAACATAGTACTTGATGTCCTAGCCAGAGCAATTTGACAACAAAAGGAGATCAAGGGGATACAAATTAGAAAAGATGAATTCAAAATATCACCTTTTGCAGATGATATGATAGTATATATGAGTGACCTTAAAAATTCCACCAGAGAACTCCGAAACCTGATAAACTGCTTTGGTGAAGTAGCTGGATATAAAATTAATTCAAACAAGTCAATGGCCTTTCTCTACACAAACAATAAACAGGCTGAGAAAGAAATTAGGGAAACAACACCCTTCTCAATAGTCACAAATAATATAAAATATCTTGGCATGACTCTAACTAAGGAAGTGAAAGATCTGTATGATAAAAACTTCGAGTCTCTGAAGAAAGAAATTAAAGAAGATCTCAGAAAATGGAAAGATCTCACATGCTCATGGATTGGCAGGATCAACATTGTAAAAATGGCTATTTTGCCAATAGCAATCTACAGGTTCAATGCAATCCCCATCAAAATTCCAACTCAATTCTTCAACGAATTAGAAAGGGCAATCTGCAAATTCATCTGGAATAACAAAAAACCCAGGATAGCAAAAACTCTTCTCAAGGATAAAAGTACCTCTGGTGGAATCACCATGCCTGATCTAAAGCTTTACGACAGAGCAATTGTGATAAAAACTGCATGGTACCGGTATAGTGACAGACAAGTAGACCAATGGAATAGAATTGAAGACCCAGAAATGAACCCACACATCTATTGTCACTTGATCTTCGACAAGGGAGCTAAAACCATCCAGTGGATTTTCAACAAATGGTGCTGGCACAACTGGTGGTTATCATGTAGAAGAATGTGAATCAATCCATTCCTATCTCCTTGTACTAAGGTCAAATCTAAGTGCATTAAGGAACTCCACATAAAACCAGAGACACTGAAACTTATAGAGGAGAAAGTGGGGAAAGGCTTCCAAGATATGGGCACAGGGGAAAAATTCCTGAATAGAACAGCAATGGCTTGTGCTTTAAGATCGAGGATTGACAAATGGGACCTCATGAAACTGCAAAGCTTCTGCAAGGCAAAAGACACTGTTAAAAAGACAAAAAGGTAACCAACAGATTGGGAAAGGATCTTTACCTATCTTAAATCAGATATATATATATTTATTTATTATATATATTTTATTTTTTATATATTATTATATATTATATATTTATTTATTATATATATTTTATATCCAATATATATAAAGAACTCAAGAGGGTGGACACTCCAGAAAATCAAATAACCCCCTTAAAAGATGGGGCTTAGAGCTAAACAAACAATTCTCAACCAAGGAATACTGAATGGCTGAGAAGCACCTGAAAAAATGTTCAACATCCTTAATCATTAGAGAAATGCAAATCAAAACAACCCTGAGATTCCATCTCACACCAGTCAGAATGGCTAAGATCAAAAATTCAGGTGACAGCAGATGCTGGCAAGGATGTGGTGAAAGAGGAACACTCCTCCATTGTTGGTGGGATTGCAAGCTTGTACAAACACTCTGGAAATCAGTCTGGCGGTTCCTCAGAAAATTGGACATAGTACTACCGGAGGATCCTGCAATACCTCTCCTGGGCATATATCAAGAAGATGTCCCAACCGGTAAGAAGGACACATGCTCCACTCTGTTTATAGCAGCCTTATTTATAATAGCCAGAAGCTGGAAAGAACCCAGATGCCCCTCAACAGAGGAATGGATACAGAAAATGTGGTACATTTACACAATAGAGTACTACTCAGCTATTAAAAAGAATGAATTTATGAAATTCCTAGGCAAATGGATGGACCTGGAGGGTATCATCCTGAGTGAAGTAACACAATCACAAAGGAACTCACACAATATGTACTCACTGATAAGTGGATATTAGCCCAGAAACTTAGGATACCCAAGATATAAGATGCAATTTGCTAAACGCATGAAACTCAAGAAGAACAAAGACCAAAGTGTGGACACTTTGTCCCTTCTTAGAAATGAGAACAAAACACCCCATTGAAGGAGTTACAGAGACAAAATTTGGAGCTGTGACGAAAGGATGGACCATCTAGTGATTGCCATATGCAGGGATCCATCCCATAATCAGCTCCCAAACGCTGACACCATTGCATACACTAGCAAGATTTTGCTGAAAGGACCCAGATATAGCTGTCTCTTGTGAGACTATGCCGGGGCCTAGCAAACACAGAAGTGGATGATCACAGTCAGCTATTGGATGGGTCACATGGCCCCCAATGAGGAGGTAGAGAAATTACTCAAGGAGCTAAAGGGAACTGCAACCCTATAGGTGGAACAACATTATGAACTAACCAATACCCCGGAGCTCTTGACTCTAGCTGCATATGTATCAAAAGATGGCCTAGTCGGCCATCACTGCAAAGAGAGGCCCATTGGACTTGCAAACTGTATATGCCCCAGTACAGGGGAACCCCAGGGCCAAAACGGGGCAGTGGGTGGGTAGTGGATTGGGGGGGGGGGGGTATGGCAGACTTTTGGATAGCACTGAAAATGTAAACGAGGAAAATATCTAATAAAAATAAAATTAAATTAAATTTAAAAAAAAGATATCACAAGATCCTGTGAGAGCTTGACATTTGGGGTGTAAGAATATATTCCATCAAGAAACAGAATTATAATTAAATTGCTCTTATTAATGGGTAAATGGAAAGACACAATTATAAAAAAAAACACTAATTCACCTCTTTAAAAAAATGACTTATCTAGATGCTGGCATTCCTTAACTGTAAATGAAATAGACTGTATTCCCTTGTGTCATGAGCCCGTTGTCTCTGCTTGTTAAGCCATTCCAAATTACTTGGGAATATTTTGAAGACAAAATGTTTTACTTTTTGATCCATTCATATCTACCATAAGCAAAATCCTTGGCCCATGAAGAAGTCTTTCCTTCCTTCCTTCCTTCCTTCCTTCCTTCCTTCCTTCCTTCCTTCCTTCCTTCCTCCCTTCCTTCCTTCCTTCCTTCCTTTCTTCCTTCCTTCCTTCATGCCTTTCTTACCTTTTTTTTTCATAGCATTCAACTTTGTTGCAAAGCATTATCAATCATTTCCGGTTTCTGTTGTATTATATCTAAGGGTGGCAAGATCCATACACATTTTCTTGTCTCTCATGAGGCTCTGCAGATTATTACATTACATTGTGATTAGATTATCACAGATACATACACAACTACCTTAGGTGGTACAGAAAATTATTCCCTACTTCTCTTGAGGGACTGATTGATGAAATGAGGTGTTGAAAAAGCCAAGGGGGGTGGGGTGGGAGAAGGAAAGCATCATCCTCCTTCAGCAGACTAACTGTAATAAAATAAAAATGGTAGTGAAGATGAAAGAGCTGAGCATGGTCACACAAGAGCAGACATTGGGTGGAGTAGAAGTCGACAAGCAGAAGTGAAGGGTATGTGGCTAATTAACCAACAGTGGAAGAATCAGACTTGGAAATGGTGAGTCCAGAATTAAGGATACCAGTCAAAGAGATGAGGAGATTAAAACAGAAATACCCAAAAGCACATTAAAATATTTGAGAAAAAAAGCAACAAAAAAGCAGTTATATGCATATGCTCAATTACTTGGCAAAACCATTAAAGATATACCTTTAAGAAGAATTTGTCCAAATAATATTTTCTAACAAAAGAAAATATTACAAAATTACAAAAGATTAGTAATAAGCATTTGCAAATAATGAAAGTCGTCACAAGAAAATGTTTCCATTAGCCTCTTTATTACTAAATGGCCTTAGATCATAACAAATAAGTGTCCAGTATAGAAACTGTCCACCAACTTCTTAACTGATTGTTCTGCATATTCCCAATCACTGACTAGTCCATTCTTCATATACCATTCATAAATCATAAATTTATCATCACTTATGTGCTTAAGGATTTCTAATGACTATCTGTTGCCTTTAAAGTGGAGTCCAAACTCAGAGTGTCATACTTTGGTCTACTCTCATTTCCTTAAGTCTCATATGTGACACTTATTAAAAGTTCTCAACAATCTCTCCTGTTTAATGGGTTCCTGAACATGCTGGATTCATGTCACATTCATTTTGTTTGAATAGAATTCTCTTATCCTACCACCCTGCTAAATTGATTAGCTGCTTTCTCTCATTTTATGTTTTACATCTACATTCCTCCAGAATATTTTTGGGGATGTATCAAGAATTAGACAGATTCCTGTATTTGCTAGGATCCCAGATTACCTAATGGACATTGGTGTCTTAGAATGTATCACAATGTTTGCTGGTTTGGCCACTCCATCAAACAGACCTAACTAACTTGAAGATAAAAGATAAAAGATTCTTTTACTGTTTACCACTTTTTTATTTCTTCATCTAAGAGAACATGCAAAACAACAAACAAATCCAACTATCTCTATCTGCTTTCAATGATGGACACTGGCCACCCAAGGATGATAAAGACAGAAACAGTTTGGTTTCTTAAGCTTATATTATAGATAACACAATAATTCTATACATCAGCCAACAAATAGGACATGAATAGGGCAGAGAATGATAGGGCCGTAAGATGATTCACAGAGTTAAAATGAATGTCACCAAGCCCGAAAACAGTTTTCAGCTTCGCACATGTGTGAAGATATATATGCAAATATACACAAAAATAAATACAGTAATATATAAAATAATAAATAAGCAAAAGAATTAACAGAGATAAAAGTTAAATAAGAAAGTAGATAGATAAGAAACTGGACTATTCCAGGATAAAGGAAAGTTTTATTTATAGATCATGGAAGAGAAACAGGAAAGCTTTTGAGAAACTAAATGAAAATTATTCTTGTAATCTTAATTCATGGTACAATATTTTGTCTAGAGTAATATTTTAATGAAAAGATAAAAAACAAAACAGTTAATTAATAGGAAAATAAATAGTTATATGCAGCTGACAATATGTTCATGTGCAACAAACAACATGTATGATGTATGCATAATGTATGTAGTAGATATGTACTCCTTTAAGTGTACATAAATGCTGTTTTTTTTATGCCCTTTATGTTTTCTGGCATGGTTTTTACACAAAGCAGACAAATTATAAATTATTGACTTATTAGATATGAGTACTTCTAGTTGATTATTTTATTTATTTATGTATTGTTTATTTATGTATGTATTTGTTTGTTTGTTTGTTTATTAGCAAATAGGCACTGATGTTTGTTGAGTAGACTCACAGATACACATGTAAACCCAGCTGTTCATAAGTGTTCTATTCTGGCCATCTGTCAGTTGACAGAGAGCTCATCACATCCTCAGGCCTCCTTTTCCAGACCAATGGCACACTGAGGTGAAAGACAACACACCAGAAATGCAGCCATGTGTTGTACAAAAATTAAAAACAAAGAACAAAACCAAAAACCAGCTGGCAGATATATACTATTTACAAAGTATACTACATGGGATGTAGCTCAACACTGTATCCATACCTGCCCCCCACTTTTGGACTGTCTGCTACATTATAAACATGTGACAGTAGCTTGTGGACTTTGCAACCCACTGATGGTTAATCTTGTAATTTTCCAATACTTTTACCTACTTTTCTATAAGTTGAGGAAGGCAACACTAAGCAAGTACATGGATTCCACTCTTCTGTTCCTAATTGTCTCTGTTCAGACTGAAAGTCATGGTAGTAACATCCAGAAAGCATAATTTCTACATGGATGCATTCTCAGAGGCCTTACTTAAAGTTGTTAGTCACTGTTCACGCCTCTTTGATTGATGTTAGTGAAGATTATTACTCTGTTTGTTTTTTATTTTCTCCTTACAACTGTAAATGAAATCCTGGGGGCCATTTTCTTGTCCAATTTCCACAAGAGGAAAGTTTAGCAGTAACAGCTATGGTATGATAAAGAATAAAACTCATGATAATCATTTTTCTTGCAAATTCCTTATTAAACCAAGTAACAAGTACGTGTTATTAGCCAAACAGAATCAATTTTAAAGAAAACTGAAAATGAATATATTTGCATGTGTCTATAGTGGGGTTATTACTGTGATTATGACTGGTTCTTAAGCAAGTGACTCTCATACTTTATTTTTTAGATTTAAAAGATGCAGTCATGTGGTTATGTCCATATTTGCTTTCATGAACATGGAGAACACAACATCTTTCATCAAAATGCTGTGATGTACACTAGAACTTCACTGGTAACTCAGTGCAATACCCCTTGAATCACAGTGGTCCTCCAGTCATCCTTCCTTTGTTTCAATTCTTCCAGTGATGAGCAACTTATGAAACTTGCTCCTCCAAGTCCATTGCCTCCAGAAATTACAATACTCATCCAGCTTTCATCTGAGCTAAAATCTAGTCCTATAAATTCAGTGGACTAGCTGTGTTATATATTCTGTGACAACTGAAACAAATCTGCCTCCTCTCTTTACTGACATCCTTTAAGTATCCTAAAACAGCTCAAATGACCTCTTTTGTTTTCAAGTCTTAGATTTTAAAAGAACAAATTCGAAATTTATTAAAAGCAACACTAAATAAATGCTTAACCTTAAGTTAAAATAGATAAAGCATAGCAACAATAGAAAAATGGAAAAGAAAAACAAAATGGTGTTTGTGTGATTGGAAGATCACTAGAATTGTGACTCAGCAAGAAATCAGAGAGTAGTGCAGATATAAATAGAAAATCTATTTTAGATCAGGGGGCTTTTGTGGGTATAGAACCTTTTGTGTCTATGTATTTTAGCTTGTGAAACAGCTCTGGGTTTTGTCTACATCTAAACTAAAAGCTGACCTAAGCTCCTGCCCCACAAAAGGAAATCTGAAGTGAAACCAAGCTAATTGTAGGTAAAGATTTGAACTACAAAGCTTCACTTCTTTGTGTTTGTCAGTAATTATGGAAAGTTCAACTTAACTTCCCACTCATCTCAAGTTTGTGAAAAGAAATGCTCTAGAAAGGCCAGCTCAGGTAAGTACATGTGTTACTTCTTATGAAAAAACAAAAGATGACTCAGACAACAAATCTCAGATCCATGAAGGACCGCCCAGTCTCTAGCCTTGAAACATAATGAGGTTTGCCTGCTTGGATCATTGATCCTGAGGTTCAACTTTCTACTTGTAAATTTCCATCTCAGCATCTGTTTCCCAGGGAACCAGAGCTGTAACATCATAAACATTTCCCTGGGCTAAATTATATCTGTACATATAATTCTCATTTAAACATTTTTTTTACATTCTCCAAGCTAATGTGTCATCTGTTAATTGGCCATTTCATACCATTGAGCTGATTCTTGTTGCCAATAATACATTATAAATAGAAAAGTCATTCAGCAAACATCATCAGGCCATTATTTGATTTTCATCTTCCTTTATTGAATTATTTCTTTTAAAATAGCTCAGTCACAGGCCATTATTAAGATAAAGTTTATTTTTAAATCTAGTCATATGAAAGTTCTCTAGCTTATTGTATCAAAAACAAAAATCCCATGGTAAGATACGTCAACAGGATCCTAAAGAATTCAGATACATTATTTTTAAGATTATTATATGTTTGATCCAATATTCATATTTTGGTTTTGGAGAAATACTTCACAGAGAAAATATAATGGTTTATAGTTTCTGTTCACAAAGCATTCTGCTATAGTTGGCTCAGTTAAAGACACTTATGCAATGCCATTCTCTATGATACAACAAACATTTGTTTAATGAATAAGTAAATATTCAATTATCTTTAGATTTCATTTTTAATCTATCCAAATGGCCTTACTAATACATAAAATGTAAATAAAATGCATAATGTAATAATGTGAGCTGGTTATAGATATAATCTTTTAGCTCCAAGTTCTTACTTAAGCCTTTCCAAGAAAAATCAAAGTTATGGCAACAGTGGTAGTACATTATGGGTACACTAGATTGCTTTACACATCTTAGAAAGGAAATGATTAAAATCAAGAATTAAGTCAGAGCAAAGTAAAGTAATGGCCCATTTGGAACCAATCCGAAAACAATAGGCCAAGTGTGGTAGTTAATATTGTCAACTTTGTAGGACATAGAATCACCTAGAAGATAAACC
Organism: Mus musculus; assembly: GCF_000001635.26. Lineage (NCBI taxonomy): Eukaryota > Metazoa > Chordata > Mammalia > Rodentia > Muridae > Mus > Mus musculus. Next base: position 3,621,804 of record NC_000075.6, on the reverse strand, counting down.
ATGGGGCATGTCTGTGAGGGAATTTCTAAACTGGATTAATTAAGCAGGTCCATCCTAACTGTAGGAAGCACAACCCTATCTGCAGAATTACTGGCCTGAATTAAATGGAGAAAGGGAGCTGAGCACAGATAAACTATATCCCCAAAGAGTGAGTCAAAATAAACCTTTCTTTCTTGAGTCTGATTTTTGTCACAGGAAAGAGAAATGTAACAAATATACTGCATATGTAACTGTCTAATCAGTACTCACATCACAAATTCATGGCCAGGAATGCTAGAGATGGGGAGAAGATATGAATAAAAATACAACCATTTAAGTTTCGTGACAAGTGAGAAAGGAATGGGGATATGAGGCTAGATATGAGTGCTTTCCCTTTTGATAAAAGGCAAAAAAAAAAAAAAAAAGCATTTCCTGTTCTTATTTCACACAAAAATCCACACGAGACATTTCTCAAATCAAATTAGTCTCCCTGGTGTCTCACTTGCATCTGCTCATTCACTCACATTTCCCTCTTTTTGGGGTGGTCAAGCTAGAGCAGAGGAAAAAAAGAAGGGCAGCCTCTTTGAGAAAGAGTAAGCAGGAAATATTAAAAACAGAAGCAAGAATAGGGAGAATACAGTGACACTTAGTTTAATCATACAGGTAAGATTGAAGCTAGCTGACCTGAAAAATAATGTAAAACAACACAGTGCCCTAATTTGGAGATACACTTGTCCCCATGAATTTTATCATTTACATTACACCCTTTTGATACTTAAGTATATTGGATTTTTATTATGCTTAGTAAATATATTCAGTTTTTAAAAGATACTGAATTCATTGTGGCATTGTAACATGTACTTTAAATTTTTTTTAATCATTGTATTTGTTTAAAATGATAGCCTCTTGCTGATTACTCCTCCACCTATCCCCCTATCACATGCCCCCTTGCCTCTCCCCTTTGCCTCTATGAGGATGCTTCCCCACCCATTCACTCACTCCTGCCTCATCCCCCTAGCATTTCCCTACCCTGGTGCATCAAGCCTCCCTGCCCTCCCATTGATGTCAGATAAGACCATTCTCTGCTACATATGTATCTGAAGTCCTGGCTGCCTCCATGGATACTCTTTGGTTGGTGGATTAGTCCCTGGGATCTCTGAACACCCTTTAATTCCTAAAGAAATCAAAAGGTTGTATGAACAGAGATTTTTGCAAGATTGAAATGCAAACAGAAGTGCATTACCCAAAAGGTCAGCTTAATCTAGTACTTAGAAAGAAGATATTGCAGAGCTGAGTATCCTGAATTCGCATACATTGACATACTCTGTGTTGCTTCCAAAAATATTTCTTTGGTGTGAAACAGAAAAAGCCACAATGAAGAGTGAAAATTGTCAGACATGGTGGCTCACACCTATAACCACATCTGATTGAGAAGCTGAGCAGGAGGGCTGTCATAAATTCAAGGTTACCTGGGTTTATACATATTGGGTTTCAAGCAAGCTTGGACTACATAGTGAAGCACTTTTTTATTTTTTTTTTTATGTAATTAAAAATCAAGCTGTCTTGTCTCATCTCAGTTTTCTGTTAGACATTTCCAAGAAGATGTCAAAGGGCAACATAGTTTGAATTTTTTCAATTCAGTAACAGTAAAATAGTTAACCCTTGTGACCTAGAAGACAAATATTTTAGATATGTTTCTATTGCCTTGTAGCCCTAGAAACTTCCTCCACCATTTAACAAAAAATGTAGTTTTCAAAAGATCATGACCACAAATCCCAATATGGCAAGAAAATTGTTAGTAGGGGCATAGGGATAACAATACTCAGGAAGGTGAAGGTGGAAATTCAGAAGATTACACTTATATTTGCTTAGAAGAGCAAGTTTTAAGTATAAAAAATTCACTTAAGCTCTGTAGTTTCTATATAGTAACTGTTTAAAATTTAACAGATACATGACTGGAATTGGATCTATGATGAAAAACTTATTCACAAATTCATTGTTTTAAAAACCTAAGTAGTTTTCCACTGTGTAAATGTACAACATTTTCTGTATCCATTAATCTCTTGAGGGAAATATGGGTTGGTTCCTACTTTTGGCTGTTATAAATATGGCTGGTATGAACATAGGGGAGCATGTGTCCTTACTACATGTTGAAGAATCTTCTGGGTATATGCCCAGGAGTGATATAGCTGGGTACTCAGGTAAATACTATGTCCAATTTTCTGAGGAACCACAAAACTGATTTCCAGAGTGGTTGTTCTAGCTTGCAATCCCACCAGCAATGGAGAAGTGTTCCTATTTCTCCACATCCTTACCATCATCTGCTGTCCCCTGAGTTTTTGTTTTTTAGCCATCTGTCTGGTGTGAGGTGGAATCTCAGGGTTGTTTTGATTTGGATTTCCCAATGACTAAGGATGTTGAACATTTCTTTAGGTGCTTCTCAGTCACTTAGTTGAGAATTCTCTGTTTAGCTCTGTTCCCCATTTTTTAATAGGGTTGTTTCTCTGGAGTCTAACTTCTTGAGTTCCTTGTATATATGAGATATTAGCCCTCTATTGGATGTAGGATTGCTAAAGCTATTTTCCCAATCTGTTGGTTGCCATTTTGTCCTATTGACAGTGTCCTTTGCCTTACAAAAGCTTTGCAATTTTATGAGGTCCCATTTGTTGATTATTTATCTTAGAGTACCAGCCATTGGTGTTCTGCTCAGGAAATTTTACCCTGTGCCCATGTTTTCAAGGCTTTTCCCCACTTATTCTTTTGTTAAATTCAGTGTATCTGGTATTTTGTTGAGGTCCTTCATCTACTTGCACTTGAGCTTTCTGCAGGGAGATAAGAATGACCCAATTTACATTCTTCTACATGCAGACTGCCAGTTGAAACACCACTATTTGTTGAAATTGCTGTCTTTTTTTCCACTGGATGCTTTTACCTTCTTTGTCAAAGATCAAGTGATCATAGCTGTGTCGGTTCATTTCTTGGTCTTCAATTCTATTCCATTGATGTACCTGCCTGTTACTGTACCAATACCATGCAATCATGATCACTACTCCTCTGTAGTACAGCTTGAGGTCAGGGATGGTGATTCCCCCCCAGATATCCCTTTGTTGTTGAGAAGAGTTTTCACTATCCTGGGTTTTTTCTTATTCCAAATGAATTTGAGAATTGCTCTATGAAGAATTGGGTTGTAATTTTGATGGGGATTGCATTGAATCTACAGATTGCTTTTCCAAGATGGCCATTTATACTGTATTAATTCTGCCAATCCACAAGCATGGGAGATCTTTCCATCTTCTGAGGTTTTCTTCAATTTCTATCTTCAGAGACTTGAAGGTCCTGTAAATCTTTCACTTGTTTGGTTTGAGTCACACCACAATTTTTATTGTTTGTGACTATTGTAAAAGGTGTCGTTTCTCTACTTTCTCCCTCAGCCTGCTTATCCTTTGAGTATAGTAAGGCTACTGATTTGTTTGATTTAATTTTATATCCGGCCACATTTCTGAAATTGTTTAACTGGTTTAGGGGTTCTCTGGTGGAATTTTTGGGTCACCTAAGTATATTACTGTATCATCTGCAAATAGTGATCTTTGTACTTTTTCCTTTCCAATTTGTATCCCTTTGACCTCTTTGTTGTCTAATTGCTCTGACTAGGACTTCGAGTACTATATTTAATATGTAGAGAGAAAATGGGAAGCCTTGCCTAGTCCCTGATTTTAGTGGGATACCTTCAAGTTTTTCTCCATTTAGTTTGATGTTAGCTGCTGGTTTGCTGTATATTGCATTTACTATGTTTAAGTATTGAATTCCTTATCATTCTAAGACTTTTACCATGAAGGGATGTTGAATTTTTTCAAATGATTTTTCAGCATATAATGAGATGATCATGTGGTTTGTTTCTTTGAGTTTGTTAATGTAATTGATTATGTTGTTGGATTTCCGTATATTGAACCATCTATAGCATCCTTGAGATGAAGCCTACTTGATCATGGTGAATGATGTTTTTGATGTGATCAGTTTGTGAGAATTTTATTGAGTATTTTTGCATTGATATTTGTAAGGGAAATTTTTGTGAAGTTCTCTCTTGGCTAGGTTTTTGTGTGGTTTAGGTATATGTATAACTGTGGCTTCATAGAAAGAATTAGCAGTAAAATGGATATATTTAGAAAATATCATCCTGAGATAACTTTTGATTACAAAAGAACACACATGGTATATATTCATTGATAAGTGGATATTAGGCAAAGAGTGTGGAATACCCACAATAACAACTCAGAGACCACATGAAGCTCAAGGGGAAGGACAACCAAAGCATAGATGCTTCAGTCCTACTTAGAAGGGGAAAAATATAATTAAGGGAAGTAGAGTATCACTTGGTAGGAAGAAAGAAGGGGGAAGGGAAAAAGAGGAGCAGAATCAAGTATGGGAAGAGATGGAGGATATGTACACAGGGTTAGAAAATTGAATAGATGAGTCAGGCAATGGGAGTATGGGGAACTGGGGGTAGCTACCAGAATGTTCCAGGAGCCAGGAAAGCAAGAGCCTACCAGAACACTACTGGGATGGCATTAACTGAAATACCCCACAAATGGGAAGGGAGAACCTGTCAAGACCATATCCAGATTTTAGGCATGCTCCCCATCCCCAGTTGAGGGATGGGGACTCCCACCCATCTCCAAAATTTTAACCCAGAGTTGCTCCTGTCTAAAGAAAATACAGGGACAAAAAGGGGAACAGAGACTAAAGGAAAGACCATCCAGAGACTATCCAACCTGGGGATCCATCCTGCATGCAGACACCTAACTGAGACACTATTTTGGATGCCAAGAAGTGCTTGCTGACAGAAGCCTGATACAGCTATCTCCTGAGAGACTCTGCCAGATCCTGAGGAATACATATGCAGCGGCTAGCAGCTAATTATCAGACTGAGCACAGGGACTCAGTGGAGGAGTTAGGAGAAGGACTAAAGGAGCTGAAGGGGCCTTATCCCACATTAGTGGGCAGAGAGGCCTTTGGTCCTGTGAAGGCTTGAGAAATGCTAGGGTGGTCAGGCAGGAGTGGGTGTGTTGGTGGGGTAGCACACTCTCAGAAGCAGAGAAAGGGGGAGGTCAGATAGGGGGTTTCCAGAGGGGAAAAATGGAAAGGGGATAACATTTGAAATGTAAACAGATAAAATTTTTTAAAAAATTTTGAAAGCTGGGTGGTGGTGGCACACGCCTTAAATACCAGCACTTGAGTGTCGGAGGCAGGCAGATTTCTGAGTTCAAGGCTAGCCTGGTCTACAAAGTGAGTTCCAGGACAGCCAGGGCTTTACAGAGAAACCCTGTCTCAAAAAAAAAAAAAAAAAAAAAAAAAAAGTTTAAAGGCAATTCTATGAGATAAGTACTGTCACAATCTTCTACCTCTTATGTGTATTTGACATGAAATATTTTCTTTCATCCTAACAAACTAAAATCTTGTTTCCAGAAGGAGAAAAGATATTTTTATGAACTTCTTAAAGCTTCTAAAATTTATATAAGGAAATTAAACCTTTCCCATATGTTGAAACTGGTAACTTCATTACCTTCATGCTTTTGGATCTTGAGAGTCTATGCGAAAGAATATGGTCTGAAATAAAAGTATAGTAGATTATACTGATATAATATCAGGCAACATGTTTTCAGCATTTTTTTTTTGGAAGATACACCTGCTATAGGCTTTATAAAATTTAAAATGAATTTGGAAAAGAGGATATAAAGATACAAAAGTCATAATAAACACAAAATACTTGAAATTATCACTTGCTTTATTATCACTGTGAATCCATATCCCTTTACTTAGATAAAAGCTAAATTTCTTTTTAAATGCCGCATGTAAATGATTAGTTGTTCTTTTAATATTGGCAAATTATAGTATTTTTCTTATTTATTTATTTATTTATTTATTCATTTATATTGGACAATTTCTTTATTTTACATTTCCAATGTTATCCCATTTCCTAGTTTCCCCTCCAAAAACCTGCTATCGCCAACCCCCTCCTCTTGCTACCCAACCCACCCACTCCGATTCATGGTCCTGGCATTCCCCTATACTGGGGCATAGAACCTTCACAGGACCTAGAGCCTCTTCTCCCATTGATGACCTACTAGGCCATCCTCTGCTACATATACAGCTAGAGTCACAAGTTCCACAATGTGTTTTCTTTGGTTGATAATATAGTTCCAAGGAGCTCTTGGGATACTGGTTAGTTCATATTGGTGTTACTCCAATGGGGTTTCAGACCCCTTCAGCTCAATGGGTACTTTCTCTAGTACTTCATTGGGGACCTGGTACTTCGTCCAATGGATGGCTGGGAGCATCCACTTCTGTATTTGCCAGGCACTGCCAGAGCCTCCCAAGAGACAGCAATATCAGGCTCCTGTCAGCAGGCACTTGTTGGTATCTCCCTTATCTCTAGGTTTGGTGGTTCTTTATGGGATGGATCTTTAGGTGGGGCATTCTCTGGACGGTCATTCCTTCAGGCTCTGCTCTGAACTTTATCTCTGTAACTCCTTCCATGAGTATGTTGCTCCCCCCTCTAAAGAGGATTCTGAGCTTCTGGGCTAATAACCACTTATCAGTGAGTACATATTATGTGTGTTCTTCTGTGATTGGGTTACCTCACTCAAGACAATATCCTCCAGATCCAGTCATTTGTCTAAGAATTTCATAAATTCATTGTGTAATAGCTCCATAGTACTCCATTGTGTAAATGTACCACATTTTCTATAACCACTCCTCTGTTGAGGGACATCTGAGTTCTTTCCACCTCCTGGCTATTATAAATAGGGCTGCTATGAACATAGTGGAGCATGTGTCCTTATTACCAGTTGGAACATCCTCTGGGTAAATGCCCAGGAGAGGTATTGCTGGATCTTCTGGTAGTACTATGTCAAATTTTCTGGGGAAGCGCCAGACTGATTTCAAGAGTGGTTGTACCAGCTTGTAGTCCCACCAGTAATGGAGGAGTGTTCCTCTTTCTCCACATCCTCGCCAGCATCGGCTGTCACCTGAGTTTTTTTTTTTTTTTTTTTTTTTTTTGGTTTTTTCAAGACAGGGTTTCTTTGGATAGCCCTGGCTGTCCTGGAGCTCACTTTGTAGACCAGGCTGGCCTCAAACTCAGAAATCCGCCTGCCTCTGCCTCCCGAGTGCAGGGATTAAAGGCGTGTACCACCACGCCCGTCGTCACCTAAGTTTTTTATCTTAGTCATTCTGACTGGTAGTGGGAGATGGAGTTTCAGGGTTGTTTTGATTTGCATTTCCCTGATGATTAAGGATGTTGGACATTGTTTTAAGTGCTTCTCAGGCAATAGGTATTCCTTAGTTGAGAATTCATTGTTTAGCTCTGTACCCCACTTTTAGTAGGTTTATTTAGTTTTCTGGGATCCAACGTCTTGAGTTCTTTATATATCTTTTTTTTTTTCCATTTTTTTATTAGGTATTCAGCTCATTTAAATTTCCAATGCTATACCAAAAGTCCCCCATACCCACCCACCCCCTCTCCCTACCCACCCACTCCCCCTTTTTGGCCCTGGCGTTCCCCTGTACTGGGGCATATAAAGTTTGCAAGTCCAATGGGCCTCTCTTTGCAGTGATGGCCGACTAGACCATCTTTTGATACATATGCAGCTAGAGGCAAGAGCTCCGGGGTACTGCTTAGTTCATATTGTTGTTCCACCTATAGGGTTGCAGTTCCCTTTAGTTCCTTGGGTGCTTTCTCTAGTTCCTCCATTGGGGGCTCTGTGGTCCATTCAATAGCTGACTGTGAGCATCCACTTCTGTGTTTGCTAGGCCCTGGCATAGTCTCACAAGAGACAGCAATATCTGGGTCCTTTCAGCAAAATCTTGCTAGTGTATGCAATGGTGTCAGCGTTTGGAAGCTGATCATGGGATGGATCTCTGGATATGGCAATCACAAGATGGTTCATCCTTTCGTCACACTTCCAAATTTTGTCTCTGTATATCTTTGATATTAGCCCCCCTATTGGATTTAGGATTGGTAAAGGTCTTCACCCAATCTGTTGGTTGCCTTTTGGTCTTATTGACAGTGTCCTTTACCATACAGAAGCTTTGCAATTCTATGAGTTCCCATTTGCTGATTCTTGATCTTACAGCACAGCCATTGCTGTTGTATTCAGGAGTCTTTCCCCTGTGCCCATATATTTGAGACTCTTCCCCACTTTCTTCTCTATAAGTTTAAGAGTCTCTGGTTTTATGTGGAGTTCTTTGATTCACTTAGACTTGAGCTTTGTGCAAGGAGGTGAGAATGGATCCATTTGCATTCTTCTATATCCTAACCAACAGTTGAGTCAGCATCATTTCTTGAAGATGCTGTCTGCTTTCCACTGGATGGTTTTAGCTCCTTTGACATAGATCAGGTGGTCATAGGTGTATAGGATCATTTCTGGGTCTTCAATTCTGGTCCATTGATCTACCTGTCTGTCACTATACCAGTTTTATTTTATCACAATTGCTCGGTAGTACAGTGTGTGTTCGGGGATTGTGATTCCATCAGAGGTTCTTTTATTTTTGAGAAAAGTTTTTGCTATCCTAGGATTTGTTGTTACTCCAGATGAATTTGCCAATTGCCCTTTCAATCTCAGTGAAGAATTGAGTTGGAATTTTGATCAGGATAGCACTAAATTCTGTAGATTGCTTCCAGCAAGGTACCCATTTTTACAATATTGATCCTACCAATCCATGAGCATGGGAGATCTTTCCATCTTCTGAGATCTTCATTGATTTCTTTCTTCAGAAACTTGAAAATCTTGTCATATAGACCTTTCACTTCCTTAGAGTCACACCAAGGTATTTTATATTATTTGTGACTATTTTGAAGGGTGTTATTTCAGTAATTTATTTCTCAGCATGTTTCTCCTTTGTGTAGAGAAAGGCCACTGATTTGTTTGAGTTAATTATATATCCATCTCCTTCACTGAAGTTGTTTTTCAGGTTTAGGAGTTCTATGGTGGAATTTTTAGGGTCACTTGTATATACTATCATATTATCTGCAAATAGTGATATTTTAACTTCTTGCTTTCCAATTTGTATTCCTTTGATCTCCTTTTGTTGTCTAATTGCTCTGGCCTGGATTTCAAGTACTATACTGAATAAGTAGGGAGAAAGTAGACAGGCTTGTCTAGTCCCTGATTTTAGTGGGATTGATTCCAGTTTCTCACCATTTAGTTTGATGTGGGCTACAGGTTTACTGTATATGGCTTTTATTATGTTTAGGTATGCGACTTGAATTCCTGATCTTTCCAAGGCTTTAATCATAAAGGGGTGTTGGACTTTTTCAAATGTTTTCTCAGAATCTAATGAAATGATCATGTAGCTTTTGTCTTTGAGTTTGTTTATATAGAGAATTATATTCCATATATTGAACCATCCTTGCATCCCTGGGATGAAGCCTATTTGATCATGATGGATGATCATTTGATGTGTTCTTGGATTCAGTTTGTGAGAATTTATTGGGTATGTTTGCATCGATATTCATAAGGGAAATCGGTCTGATGTTTTCTTTCCTTGTTGGGTCTTTGTGTGGTTTAGGTATCACAGAAATTGTGGCATCACTGAATAAATTGAGTAGAGTACCTTCTGTTTCTATTTTGTGAAATAATTTGAGGAGTATTGGAATTAGGTCTTCTTTTAATGTCTGATAGAACTCTGCATTAATCCCATCTGGCCCTGGGCTTTATTTGGGGGGAGGGGGGAAACTATTAATGACTGTTTTTATTTCTTTGGGTGATATGGGATTATTTATATCTTTAATCTGACCCTCATTTAAATTTGGTACCTGGTATGTCTCTAGAAAATTGTCCATTTTAAACAGGTTTTCCAGTTTTGTTAAGTATAGGCTTTTGTAGTAGGATCTGATGATATTTTGGATTTTCTCAGATTCTTTAGTTATATCTCCCTTTTCATTTCTGATTTTGTTCATTAAGATACTGTCCCTGTGGCCTCTAGTTAGTCTGGCTAGGGGTTTATCTATCTTGTCAATTTTCTCAAAGAACTAGTTCCTCATTTGGTTTATTCTTTGTTCTTTTTGTTTCCACCTGGTTGATTTCAGCCCTGAGTGATTATTTCATGACATCTACTCCTCTTGGGTGAATTTGTCTGCTTTTGTTCTAGAGCTTTTAGGTGTGCTGTCAAGTGCTAGTGTATGCTCATGCCAGCTACCTTTTGGAGGCACTCATAGCTATGAGTTTCCCTTTTAGGACTGCCTTCATTGTGTCCCATTAGTTTGGGTATGTTGTGGCTTCATTATCATTAAACTCTTTTTAAAAAGTCTTTAATTTCTTTCTTTATTTCTTCCTTGACCAAGTTATCAAATAGAGTTCAGCTTCCACATGAATGTGGGTTTTCTATTCTTTATGTTCTTATTGAAGTGGTGATCTCATAGGGTGGAATTATTTCAATATTATTGTATCTGCTGAGGTGTGTTCGGTGATGGTCAATTTTGGAGAAGTTACCATGAGGTGCTGAGAAGAAGGTATATCGCTTTAATGTTCTATAGATATCTGTTAAATCCATTTGTTTCATAACTTCTGTTAGTTTCACTCTGTCTCTATTTAGTTTCTGTTTCCTGTGTCTGTCCATTGATGAAAGTGGGCTCTTGAAGTCTTTTGCTATTATTGTGTGAGGTGTAACGTGTGCTTTGAGTTTTAGCAAAGTTTCTTTAATGCATGTGGATGCCCTCACATTTGGAGCACAGATGTTCAGAATTGAGAGTTCATCTTGATAAATTTTAGCTTTGATGAGTAAGAAGTGTCCCTCCTTATCTTTTTTGAGAACTTTAGGTTGAAAGTCAATTTTACTCCATATTAGGATGGCTACTCCACCTTGTTTCTTGGAAAAATTCATGTGGAAAAGTGTTTTCCATCCTTTTACTGTAAGGTAGTGCGTGTCAATGTCCCTGAGGTGAGCTTCCTGTTTACAGCAATAAGTTGGGTACTGTTTATGTAACCAGTCTGTTAGTTTATGTCTTTTTAATGGGAAATTGAGTCCATTGATATTAAGAGATATTAAGGAAAAATCATTGTTGTTTCCTGTGTTTTTGTTGATGTTGTAGTTGTTATCGGTATTATTGTTGTTATAGTTGGAATTCTGTTCATATGGCTATCTTCTTTTTGTTTGTTGAAAGATTACTTTCTTGCATTTTCTCAAGCTTAATTTCCCTCATGGTATTGAAGTTTTTCTTTTATTATCCTTTGAAAGGCTGGATTTGTGGAAAGATATTGTGTAAATTTGGTTTTGTCATGGAACACCTTAGTTTCTCCATCTATAGTAATTGAGAGTTTTGCTGGGTATAGTAGCCTGGGCTGGCATTTGTGTTCTCATAGGGTCTGTATGACATCTGCCCAGGATCTTCTGGATTTCATAGTCTCTGGGGAAAAGTCAGGTGTAATTCTGATAGTTCTGCCTTTATATATTGCTTGACCTTTTTCCCTTACTCCTTTTAATATTCTTTCTTTGTTTTTTGCATTAGGTGTTTTGATTATTATGTGACAGGAGGAATTTCTTTTCTGGCCCAAACTATTTGGAGTTTTGTAGGTTTCTTGTGTGTTCATTTACATCTCTTTCTTTTGGTTGGGGAAGTTTTCTTCTATAATTTTGTTGAAGATATTTACTGGCCCTTTCAGTTGCAAATCTTCCTTCTCGTCTATACCTATTATCCTTAGGTTTGGTCTTCTCATTGTATCCTGGATTTCCTGGATGCTTTTTTTTAGGATCTTTTTTTGTTTTGCATTTTCTTTGATAGTTTTGTCAATGTTTTCTATGGTATCTTCTGCACCTGAGAATCTTTCTTCTATCTCTTGTATTCTGTTGGTTATGCTTGCATCCTTGACTCCTGACATCTTTTCTAGGTTTTCTATTTTCAGAGTGGTCTCCCTTTGTGATTTATTTACTGTTTCTACATCCATTTTTAGATCCTGTATTTTTTTGTTCAATTTTTTCACCTGATTAGATGTGTTCTCTTGTATTTCTTTAAGGGAGTGATTTATTTCCTTCTTAAAGTCCTCCATCATTATCGTGAAAAGTGACTTTAGATCCATATCTTGCTTTTCTGGTGTGATGGTGTATCCACGACTTACTAAGTTGGGAGAGTTTGGTTCTGATGACGCCAAGTAACCTTGGTTTCTGTTGCTTCTATTCTTACACTTGCCTGCTGCCATCTAATTATCTCAAGTGCTTGCTGCCTTAAATATATCTAATTGGAGCCGATCCTTCCTGTTATTCTGGTTGATTCAGGACTTGTTAGAGTCCATCTTTCTCTGTGATCCTGTAAATCTGAGATCCTGTGAACCTGAGATTCTGGGTGTGTCTGAGTTCTTGGCATTCAAGCTTCCTCTGAGACCCTGAGATCCTCCTGGGACCAAGCTCCTGGGATGCTGGTATCTTGGAATCCTAAGATTCTGGTCATGTTACAGCACCTTGAAGTGGTGTCTCCTCTCAGGACCATGGGGCTGTCTGCTTTGTTCTGTTCAAAACCAACCAGCACCGACCAGAAGGGAACCCAAGCCTCTTGTCAAACATGGGCTACAGTGGACTTGCATCTGCTGTCACAGGCCCCTCACAATTTCTTTGTTGTAGATGTTGTGTTGCACTTACCATTAATCTTAAGATCCTAGGCATGATAGAACACCTGTGTTGTGGAGTGTTCTCTGGGGACCTTGAGACTATCTGCTGAGTTCGAGCCGAACGTGGACCAGAGCTTTCCTTGACCAGACAGGACCCAAGCCCCTAGTCAAATGGGCTTCCTGCATCCCTGCCTCTGGTGGCACACACCCATCATGATTGTTTTGGAACAGATGTTGCATTCCACCCACGAGTGATCCTCTGGGGACCATGGGACCATCTAAATTATAACATTTTTAAAACTCTTTTCACCAGTGCTGCTTTCTCTGGAAGATTAGGATAATGTAAAATGTTTTGCAATCTGTTAAAAAATTTATAAGTTATTCTAATGTTTCTTAATTGTTTTCTATAATTTCCCTCAAAGATACAAAGTTATTTTTCTCCCATTGCCCAAAATTGCATAAAGAAAACAGTATCTTTATTGTGCTTCTTTTGCTTTACTAATGGTCTTAGCAAAAACCTATCCCATTTTTACCCTCATGAAAATGCAACTCTGTTGTAATATAGCACATTTAGATTGCAGGTTAGCTTGATTTATCTTTTGTATAGCCTCTTGAGTCCTCCTGACTTGTATACATTTCCAATATAGCTTAGTTCATCTTTTCTTCAGTAAAATTTTGTGGTTTTAACCATATTTATTACAGATTTCAGTATTTTCTAAAATCAAAATTTAAAAGAAATATTGCTTTCCATGCCTCTTACGATCTTCGCCTATGTTTTTCTTCAAATTTACATTCAACCTGTGAAGTATTTCAGACTTATTAGGAATGCTGATTGGTAAATGAGTGTAGATCCTCAAAAGAAATCAAGGCATTTGCTTGGACAGCCACATTTGTGACCAATTTGTTTCTGTCTTCTGCCTCCATATTTTTCAGTCAAGCACTTCAAACATGCATCATTATTTTATTCCTGACATTGGCTAGAATCCACTCTGCAAATATGAGGAAATGGTTACATGATTTTTAAAATCCATAATGATTATTTTAATCCAATTTACAAGAATCCACATGATAACATTTTGAAAAGTACATTTCAATTGTAAAGCATTATTCATGATGAAATCATTTTAATTACTTACCTATCATATTTAAACATCAATGCTAACATAAAATAATTTGATTATATAAACACTAATTCTCTAATTTAATAATCATTATGATTTGCCTGGTATAAATGAGAAAGAGTAGAATCACAAGTAAGAGGCATATAAAGTAAAATCCTAAAGGGCCCTTAATCATGATTCTAAAGCCAGCTGTGATCCTCAACAGTGACATAGGAGGTTTCACCTTCCTATGCTTCATGCTCATTTTTTCATGTATTTCTATAATGAATGGTATACATTTTCATTCTGACACACTAACAGACTCTCCTTGCATCTTTATTGCCATTGCTGTGTGTGGGTATTCAGTCAGGAATGAAAAGTGACCATGTATTGAATTCCTATTTCATTTCAAGCCTATCTCTATCTGAAGAATATGTGAATATAGCACATTTTCAGCTTTGGTGCAATCTTGTAACATTCACTACACTAGTGTGTGTGTGTGTGTGTGTGTGTGTGTGTGTGTGTGTGTGTGTGTTGTCTTTCTAATTAAATTGTGGGTTTCATTAAGACACAGTATTAATTTCTTTTCATTTTCATAAACAAAATAGCTAACATAGGGAGGACACATCTTGAAACACAAGTCTCATAGAAATTCCTTTATGGTTTATGTGGTTTCATGTTTTTTGGACAATAGGGCAGCCAGTGGCCTCAGGCAGAATAGAGATGTTAACTTCCTGTTAATCTCCTTGCCAACCAGGGAGCAGATAATGTGATTGGAAGAGCCTGGGACTAGATATGGCCTCCCAAATCTGTTCCTTGAGACATAGTCCTCTATAATCTACAACCATCTTACCTCTTGAAGTTTCCAGAACTTCCAAATGTACTACCACCCACTGTGTATCACCCTTTCTGTGGGTTATCATTTAGTTGCAGATGTTTTATACCAAAACCACAACAGACACAAACTAAATTTACTCACAGCAATCCTCCTGTGTTAGCCATTTTGACATTACAGGAAATTTGGTTACCATATTAACATTTTAAAGGGAAAAAATGGATGTCTATACTTTATAGTTGAGAAAAACAGAGAATTAAATTTTAGAAATGTTTTACAATGTTCTGTGTTAGCAGCAACACAATCTACTGATATTGGTATAAGGAATTAGCTCTATGAGGAACATATCCCATGGAAAAACTGGAAATGTAAGTATAAGCTCTCAGCATTTTTTGGCTTTCATAGAAATACTATTGGCAGTTGAGTTGATGGCTACATTGTACTTGATAGGTATTTATCTGTTGATTTTTAATCTTGACTTTATGTGTATAGATTTTTTGTCAACAAGTACATTTGTACTTCATATGCACCTTGTACCCTAGAGGCATGAAATGGAAATTTGATCCATTGAAACTAGATCTCCAGATGGTTCTGATCTGTCTTATAAATGACAAAGATATTGAACCCAGGTCCTCTGCAAGACGTGATAGTGTCCGTAACTGATGTCTCAGTCCTCCAACAGCATTTTATTTAGACAAATGACCATTTCTCCTAATAAACTCAAGAGGTTCTTTGTCTTGGCTGCTGTTTTGTGCTGGATACTAAAGATATAGTGATAAACAAGCCATATGTTGGTATTAAGCTTCCATCGGACTTCAATGCATTGTGGGATCTCTCACACTGGAAGAGTTGTGTATTTATTTCATTTCTGTGTACCAAATGCTTAGAGTGAACAAGGCCTCACAACAAACATTTTATATATGTGATCATACATGATTTTCACCCATATACCAACAAGGTCAAATCCCTCTATTGACCTCAAAGTTAAAAATTTTGAAATATGAATATTCTGTATGGAATCATTAAATAGAGAACAGTTTGTTCTTTAAAAAGAAAAGCAGGAACATATAAATGACAGGATCATATTGGGACAAGAAGGATCTCTAAATTTTCATGTGGGGCAGGTTCTGGAGATTGAAGTGGCAAGTCTTCAACACAATGTCTGTATTCCTTCTATCATCTTTGAAGCATTTATGCATTACATTTCATCTTAAATAGAATATTTCTAGTAGGGTTCCCTGGCAACAGGGAAAAGACATGCTAGAAGGTTCCAGTACTGAATTGTGGAAATATCTATAGGGGTTTTGTTGCAGTAGTTATTTTTCTTGATAGGAATAGAAATCTTACTCTAAGTTTTCTTCTTGGAAGATTTCAAGATATGAGATATTGAATTCAAGATATGAGATAGTGAACATGAAAATAATGATAGGAAACTCATGAGGAAACTTTAATATTAAGTGAAGGTGATGTTTATGCCCTTTCCTAGCTTTTTCCATGGTGAACCATATAATCCAACATGACCTGAGTGAGCTGAGATGTATTGTAGTTGACATTCTGACCTGTTACTTTATTCTGACTTTAGTAGATAATATACATATTGAATAGACTATAAAAAAGAAAAGTCGGCTCTACACTCTTTACATGATTCTGAACATAACATTTCAAAGGAAAAAAAGAAACTTCACTAAAGATATAAATGGGCCAGGTGTGGTGGATCTCACTTTGATCCCAGTAGTCAAGAGGCAGAATCACAAAAATCTCTTTGAGTTGATGGCAGTGAGGCAGGAATTGGTGGGTTGGTGGGGGAGAACCCTCATAGAAGCTGGGTTAGGGGTGGGGGGTGGGATAGGGAGTTGGCAGAGGGGAATCTGGGGCAGGGGATAACATTTGAAATGTAAATAAATAAAATAAAAATAAAAAAATAATTTTTTGAAAAGAAATAAAGAACTCATACACTAAACATTTGCCTAGCATTGTGGCACATTCTTTGCAAAGATTCCACTTAACTCATTGTACATCTGGAGGTAAAAAGAGCTGAACATTACTAATGATGACAGCAATTCTGAAGTTAAATGCAGCATTGTCTAATGATAGATGGTAGGTTATAAACTTTCAGGGTATTTAAAATGTCAGGAAAACAGTAAAAAAATTGAAATCTACAGAGGGGAATATATCAATGATTGATGAGGCTTTTGAATTCAGGCAAAGTATTGGGAAAAGCTAAAATTATCATCATATAGCAGTAAAGGGATTTTTTTTAAAAGAAATGTATGTGTCACACTGATTCTGTCACTTACTGCATTATCAAGGAAGTAGGTAAATTAAGCAATAGAAGTAATTAATTGTACTTTTATATTTTCATGGATACACTGTATTTTCTATGTAGACAAAAACAATTTCTACAACACAGAGAAGCTAACTGTCCAGGCTGATAGCAACTGCTGTGTAGTACTCAATGAATGGGCTTGGATAATGTTCACAGAGAAAATCTACATTGTCTATACTACAAAATCTGGTTACAACTGAGAGTATAGAACCAAAGAATAAACTTCATAGGATAATTTCTAATCTGGACACTGAGGATAGAATTTTATTGATAATACTAAGAAAACCAAAGTATTTCCAATTATAAGGAGACATCAAAATGTCTTTATTGAACTTAGTGTTTGACATATTAGTTTAATTAAATTTAGCATTTTTGTTGATGTTTTAACTGGGACTCCAACCTAGTAACACCAAGAAAAATATCTTATAAGATACAGGATTATTTAAATACAATTTAACTTCATGCAACAAATTTCATACATACTTTATTAGTGAATTTTTTAACTTAGAGGGAAATTGGAAAATAGCAAAAACTTAAAATTTCAAATTATTTTACCAATTAATTTATAGTATGCTCTTTTTTATTGTCTTTCCTTTCAACCCTCCTTTCCATCTCACACATACACGTACACACTACAAACACACACACACACACCATACATCCCATTTGAAGAAACCAAACATCATATCCCGTACCCCTAACTCTTTTGTTATATTTTCAAGTAAATGATCAAGTAAGCCTCATTGTATATTTACCTTTTGTTGACTATCTCAATAATTTATTTTATAGCTAATTATTTTCTAATCCAAGCACCAGTTCAAGCATGATATTTCTCATTTGTTCCTTTTTTCCTCTGGAGTATTTTCTCTTAAAGACCATTTCTTCATCCATTCAAATCATGTTTCTCGGCATTCTACATAGGATTTGAAATCAGGAAATATCTTTATGGCTAGAATTATCATTGGCAAAAGGTATTTGTAGGCCTTGGGAATGTAGTTCATTGATAGGTCTTTGTCTATCATGTCAGTGGCCCTGGTTTCAACTTCTAATATTGACAAAAGCAGACAAAAGTTATTGAAATATTTCTAATTAAAATCAGTATCTGGAGTAGAACAGTGTACAGAGAGTAGAGTACAGATATATATATATATATGTGTGTGTGTGTGTGGGGGGGGGGGTGTGTGTGTGTGTGTGTGGGTGTGTGTGTGTGTGGGTGTGTGTGGGTGTGTGTACAAAGTTTGGGAGATTGGCTTAACAAACACAAATAGTGCTTTTAATGTCATACAATTTTTTCTACACAGAAATAGGATTTTTTAAGTGACAGGTTAAAAAGCAGAGCATTATTTTTTGAAGTTTAAAAAACTATATTCTAAGTCTTCATTCAGTATTCATTAGCTAAGTGAATTGGAATAAGTGACATTCTTAACGTTAACCATTTTATCTATAGAAGTAGAACAACAATACGTAGTTCTATAATCCATTAAGAAATAATTAATACCTGTAAATAATAAGTTCCTTGCAAATAGGAATATAGCTCATACTTCCCTGCATGTGTGAGTTGCTTAAATGAAACAACATTGATTCTCATTAACACATTAATGAGATTTCAATACTTTCCAATTTTTTAAATATTTTTATTAGGTATTTTGGTCATTTATGTTTCCAATGCTATCCCAAAAGTCCCCCATACCCTCCCCCCCCCCAATCCCCTACCCACCAACTCAAACTTTTTGGCCCTGGCGTTCCCCTGTACTGGGGCATATAAAGTTTGCAAGTCCAATGGGCCTCTCTTTCCAGTGATGGCCAACTAAGCCATCTTTTGATACATATGCAGCTAGAGTCAAGAGCTCCGGGGTACTGGTTAGTTCATAATGATGTTCCACCTATAAGGTTGCAGATCCCTTTAGCTCCTTGGGTATTTTCTCTAGCTCCTCCATTGGGGGCGCTGTGATCCATCCAATAGCTGACTGTGAGCATCCACTTCTGTGTTTGCTAAGCCCCGGGGCATAGTCTCACAAGAGAGCTATATCAGGGTCCTTTCAGCAAAATCTTGCTAGTGTATGCATTGGTGTCAGCATTTGGAAGCTGATTATGGCATGGATCCCTGGATATGGAAGTCTCTAGATGGTCCATTCTTTCGTCACAGCTCCAAACTTTGTCTCGGTAACTCCTTCCATGAAATATATGTTCACAATTCTAAGAAAGGGCAAAGTGTCCACACTTTGGTTTTCGTTCTTCTTGAGTGTCATGCTTTTAGCAAATTTATCTTATATCTTTGGTATTCTAAGTTTCTGGGCTAATATCCACTTATCAGTGAGTACATATTGTGTGAATTCCTTTGTGATTGGGTTACCTCACTCAGGATGATGCCCTCCAGGTCGAACCATTTGCCTAGGAATTTCATAAATCCATTCTTTTTAATAGCTGAGTAGTATTCCATTGTGTAAAGGTACCACATTTTCTGTATCCATTCCTCTGTTGAGGGGCATCTGGGTTCTTTCCAGCTTCTGACTATTATAAATAAGGCTGCTATGAACATAGTGGAGCATGTGTCCTTCTTATCGGTTGGAACATCTTCTGGATATATGCCCAGATGAGGTATTGCAGAATCCTCTGGTAGCACTATGTCCAATTTTCTGGGGAACCGCCAGACTGATTTCCAGGGTGGTTGTACAAGCTTGCAATACCACCAACAATGGAAGACTGTTCCTCTTTCTCCACATCCTTGCCAGCTTCTGCTGTCACCTGAATTTTTGATCTTAGTCATTCTGACAGCTATGAGGTGGAATCACAGGGTTGTTTTGATTTCCATTTCCCTGATGATTGAGGATGTTGAACATTTTTTCAGGTGCTTCTCTGTCGTTCAGTATTCATCAGGTGAGAATTCTTTGTTCAGATCTGAGCCAAATTTTTGATTGGGGTTATTTGATTTTCTGGAGTCTACCTTCTTGAGATGTTTATATATGTTGGATATTAGTCCCCTATCTGATTTAGAATAGGTAAAAATACTTTCCTAATCTGTTGGTGGTCTTTTTGTCTTACTGACGGTGTCTTTTGCCTTGCAGACGCTTTGAAACTTTATGAGGTCCCATTTATTGACTATCGATCTTACAGCACAAGCCATTGTTGTTCTATTCAGGAATTCTTCCCCTGTACCCATAACTTCAAGGCTTTTCCCTACTTTCTCCTCTATAAGTTTCAGTGTCTCTGGTTTTATGTGGAGTTCCTTAATCCACTTAGATTTGACCTTAATACAAGGAGATAGGAATAGAGAAATTCTCATTCTTCTACATGATAACCACCAGTTATGCCAACACAATTTGTTGAAAATGCTGTGTTTTTTCCACTGGATGGTTTTAGCTCCCTTGTCAAAGATCAAGTGACCATAGGTATGTGGGGTCATCTCTGGGTCTTCAATTCTGTTCCATTGGTCTACTTGTCTGTCACTATACCAGTACCATGCAGTTTTTACCACAATTGCTCTGTAGTACAGCTTTAGGTCAGGCAGGGTGATGCCAGCAGAGGTTCTTTTATCCTTGAGAAGAGTTTTTGCTATCCTAGGTTTTTTGTTATTCCAGATGAATCTGCCCATTGCCATTTCTAATTCTTTAAGAATTGAGTTGGAATTTTGATGGGGATTGAATTGAATATGCAGATTGCTTTTGGTAAGATAGCCATTTTTACAATGTTGATCCAGCCAATCCATGAGCATGGGAGATCTTTCCATCTTCTGAGATCTTCTTTAATTTCTTTCTTCAGAGACTTGAAGTTCTTATCATACAGATCTTTCACTTCCTTAGTTAGAGTCACGCCAAGGTATTTTATATTATTTGTGAATATTAGAAGGGTGTTGTTTCTCTAATTTCTTTCTCAGCCTGTTTATCCTTTGTGTACAGAAAGGCCATTGACTTCTTTGAGTTAATTTTATATCCAGCTACTTCACCAAAGCTGTTTATCAGGTTTAGGAGTTCTCTGGTGGAATTTTTAGGGTCACTTATATATACTATCATATCATCTGCAAAAAGTGATATTTTGACTTATTCCTTTCCAATTTGTATCCCCTTGATCTCCTTTTGTTGTCTAATTGCTCTGGCTAGAACTTCAAGTACAATGTTGAATAGGTAGGGAGAAAGTGGGCAGCCTTGTCTAGTCCCTGATTTTAGTGGGATTGCTTCCAGCTTCTCACCATTTACTTTGATGTTGGCTACTAGTTTGCTGTAGATTGCTTTTACCATAGTTAGGTGGGCCTTGAATTCCTGATCTTTCCAAGACTTTTATCATGAATGGGTGTTGGATTTTGTCAAATGCTTTCTCCGCATCTAATGAGATGATCATGTGGTATTTGTCTTTGAGTTTGTTTATGTTTTGGATTACGTTGATGAATTTCCATAAATTTAATCATCCCTGCATCCCTAGGATGAAACCTACTTGGTGAGGATGGATGATTGTTTAGATGTGTACTTGGATTCGGTTAGCGAGAACATTATTGAAGATTTTTGCACCGATATTCATAAGGGAAATTGGTCTGAAGTTCTCTATCTTTGTTGGGTCTTTTTGTGGTTTAGGTATCAGAGTAATTGTGGCTTCAGAGAATGAGTTGGGTAGAGTACCTTCCGTTTCTATTTTGTGGAATAGTTTGTGAAGAACTGGGATTAGATCTTCTTTGAAGGTCTGATAGAACTCTGCACTAAACCCATCTGATCTTTTTTGGTTGGGAGACTATTAATGACTGCTTCTATTTCTTTAGGGGATTTAGGACTGTTTAGATCATTTATCTGATCTTGATTTAACTTTGGTACCTTGTATCTGTCTAGAAACTTGTCCATTTCATCCAGGTTCTCCAGTTTTGTTGAGTATAGCCTTTTGTAGAAGGATCTGATGGTGTTTTGGATTTCTTCAAGATCTGTTGTTGTGTCTCTCTTTTCATTTGTGATTTTGTTAATTAGGATGCTTTCCCTGTGCCCTCTAGTGAGTCTGGCTAAGGGTTTATCTATCTTGTTGATTTTCTCAAAGTACCAGCTCCTCGATTGGTTGATTCTTTGAATAGTTCTTCTTGTTTCCACTTGGTTGATTTCGCCCCTGAGTTTGATTATTTCCTGCCGTCTACTCCTCTTAGGTGAATTTGCTTCCTTTTTTTCTAGAGCTTTGAGGTGTGTTGTCAAGCTGCTAATGTGTGCTCTCTCTTGTTTCTTTTTGGAGGCTGTCAGAGCTATGAATTTTCCTCTTACAAATGTTTTCATCCTGTCCCATAAGTTTGGGTATGTTGTGGCTTCATTTTCATTAAACTCCAAAAAGTCCTTCATTTCTTTCGTTATTCCTTCCTTGACCAAGATATCATTGAGAAGTGTGTTATTCAATTACCAAGTGAATGTTGGCTTCCTATTATTTATTTTATTGTTGAAGATCAGCCTTAGTCCATGGTGATCTGATAGGATGCATGGGACAATTTCAATATTTTTGTATATGTTGAGGCTTATTTTGTGACCAATTATGTGGTCAGTTTTGTAGAAGGTACCATAAGAGGCTGAGAAGAAGGTATATCCTTTTGTTTTAGGATAAAATGTTCTGTAGACATCTATTATATACATTTGTTTCATAACTTCTGTTAGTTTCACTGTGTCCCAGTTTAGTATCTGTTTCCATGATCTGACCATTGGTGAAAGTGGTGTGTTGAAGTCTCCCACTATTATTGTGTGAGGTGCAATGTGTGCTTTGAGCTTTAGTAAAGTTTCTTTAATGAATGTGGCTGCCCCTGTATTTGGAGCATAAATATTAAGAATTGAGAGTTCCTCTTGGAGGATTTTACCTTTGATGAGTATGAAGTGCCCCTCCTTGTCTTTTTAGATAACTTTGTGTTGTAAGTCGATTTTATTCGATATTAGAATGGCTACTCCAGCTTGTTTCTTCAGACCATTTGCTTGGAGAATTGTTTTCCAGACTTTCATTCTGACATAGTGTCTATCTTTTTCTCTGAGATGAGATTCCTGTAAGCAGCAAAATGTTGGGTCCTGTTTGTGTAGCCAGTCTGTTAGTCTATGTCTTTTTATTGTGGAGTTGAGTCCATTAATATTAAGAGATATTAAGGAAAAGTAACTGTTGCTTATTATTTTTGTTTTTCAAGTTGGCAGTCTGTTCTTGTGGCTGTCTTCTTTTAGTTTTGTTGAGGGATTATCTTCTTGTTTTTTCTAGGGCGTGGTTCCCGTCCTTGTATTGGTTTTTTTCTGTTATTATCCTTTGAAGGGCTGGATTCGTGGAGAGATAATGGGTGAATTTAGTTTTGTCGTGGAATACTTTGGTTTCTCCATCTATGGTAATTGAGAGTTTGGCTGGGTATAGTAGCCTGGGCTGGAATTTGTGTTCTCTTAGTGTCTGTATAACATCTGTCCAGGCTCTTCTGGCTTTCATAGTCTCTGGTGAAAAATCTGGTGTAATTCTGATAGGCTTGCCTTTATATGTTACTTGACCTTTTCCCCTTACAGCTTTTAATATTCTATCTTTATTTAGTGCATTTGTTGTTCTGATTATTATGTGTCGGGAGGAATTTCTTTTCTGGTCCAGTCTATTTGGAGTTCTGTAGGCTTCTTGTATGTTCATGGACATCACTTTCTTTAGGTTTGGGAAGTTTTCTTCTATAATTTTGTTGAAGATATTTGCCAGTCCTTTGAGTTGAAAATCATTCTCATGTACTCCTATTATCGGTAGGTTTGGTCTTCTCATTGTGTCCTGGATTTCCTGGATGTTTTGAGTTAGGATCTTTTTTGCATTTTCCATTTTCTTTGATTGTTGTGCCAATGTTCTCTATGGAATCTTCTGCACCTGAGATTCTCTCTTCCATCTCTTGTATTCTGTTGCTGATGCTCGGATCTATGGTTCCAGATTTCTTTCCTAGGGTTTCTATCTCCAGTGTTGCCTCACTTTGTGTTTTCTTTATTGGGTCTACTTCCCTTTTTATGTCTTGGATGGTTTTATTCAACTCCATCACCTGTTTGGTTGTGCTTTCCTGCAATTCTTTAAGGGATTTTTGTTCTTCCTCTTTAATGTCTTCTACCTGTTTATCAGTGTTCTCCTGTATTTCTTTAAGTGAGTTGTTAAAGTCCTTCTTGATGTCCTCTACCATCATCATGAGATATGCTTTTAAATCCAGGTCTATCTTTTCGGGTGTGTTGGGGTGCCCTGGACTGGGCAAAGTGGGAGAGCTGGGTTCTCATGATGGTGAGTGGTCTTGGTTTCTGTTAGTAAGATTCTTATGTTTACCTTTCACCATCTGGTAATCTCTGGAGTTGTTATAGTTGTCTCTGTTTAGAGATTGTTTCTCTGGTGATTCTATTACCCTCTATCAACAGACCTGCGAGACTAGCTCTCTCCTCTGAGTTTCAGTGGTCAGAGCACTCTCTGCAGGCAAGCTCTCCTCTTACAGGGAAGGTGCACAGATATCTGGCGTTCGGACCTCCCTCCTGGCCGAAGATGAAGGGCCAATACAGGACCTTTCCCAGAGGCTGTGTTGCTTTGGCCTGTCACAGAACCTGTTAGCTTCTGTAGTGCACACTCTCACCTGTGCAGACTACTTTCAATCAAGTACCAGAACCAAGAGAGCTCCTGCTGATGCTGAGGGAAAGCCCTTCCGGGCCAGGTGGACACCAGTTCTCTGGCCGGGAATGTGGCCAGATGTCTGGAGCCCGAAAAGGGCGCTGTCTCAGGAGCTCTGTGGCTCCCGCCTGCCCCAGAAGCTCTTAGCTTCTGTAGTGCACACTCTCACCTGTGCAGACTACTTTCGGCAGAGTCCCGGAACCCAATCCTTTCCACTCTTTTGTGTCAGTGTCAGTGTCCTTAGAAGCCATCACTCTGAAATTTTATTTGTAATTTTGTGTTATTTCCAATATCTGCCTTCACATTTTCCATCTATTTTTCTTCCTATTCATAATTGTCACCTAGTACTGAAGCTAAAAACAGAAACTACTCAAAAAGATTGCACTGGTGGAAACAGTCCTTGACAACTAACTGTGCCTGTAACATTGCACGCATTTTCCCATAGACCACATAGATTTCCTCCCATGCTTAATAAACTGAGATTTGACTATAAATTTCAGTGATCATTTAAATACTCATGTTAAAGAAATTTTATAGATTTGCAGCAAACTTGAGTCTACTTATTACTCAATTTTCTATATAAAATAATCTTAAATATGCCACTAAGGCAATTGGATAATAATGAATTATAAAGCAAAGTTTTAAATGCTTGGTTAATTTCTTTTGCTGCTTTTCATAAAGCATAAGATAGGCAATAAGAATAATGCAAAAAGAAAAGGCATTTTACTCACTTTTGTTAATTACTTATGTGTTTTTGTGTCTGTATGAGCACATGACTGTAAATGCCAGAAAGGCCAGAAGAGGACCTTGAATGAACTGGAGATATAATTAGAAGTGGTTTTGAGCATTCTTATAAGGATGTTGGGAAACAAACTCAGGTCCTGTAAAAGAACAGTATACAGTCCTAACCATTGAGCCACTTCTCTAGACTCAAGATTTTTTTAACATAAAGAAAAAATAGCCTGAAGTACAGAATTGAATTTAAAAAATGAAAGAAGTGTCAGAATGCTGTGTAAAGTCAATAGAACTGAAATCAAATAAAAGAACAGTTGAAAAAAATGAAAGAAACTTGATATAGCCAATCAAAAAACTGTCAAGACTATGGAGTAACTCTTATCAATCAAGGACATCTGTCACAGAAGTTCTCTGCTGAGATTCTTGAATACCACTTGCAAGATGCTAAATAAGCTCAGAGCTCAATGAAAGCTCAAACAAGTAGATACATCTCTTCTCTCTGAGTAGAGAAAACTATATTGCCACTTTATTTAATCCTAGACTCAAGGTCTCCTCTGGTGTCAGATAGAATTTATGATTTTAGAAGTACAAGTTGACAGAAAAATTTTACCTAAGGCTCTCATGTGAAAAGCTGGCAGTAATCCAGTATTTTGCTAATGTCATGTGTGACCATGTATTTTTGATGTTGGTTTGAATGCCAACAACTGCAGATATATGTGAGGTATGATATAATGTAAAAAAGGTGAAGTATATTAGATAGATGGGGGGGAGACTAGATATGTCTATACAGACAGAAAGTCACACATACACACTTGTACACACACCATACATATACAGATACATCATTTAATGAGACATAAGCATCATTTAAAAAGTTTGTAAAGTATATAAAAAGAAAAAGAAAGAATCAAGATGATGTGAGGAGGTTAGATACGATGAGTGAGAGGCAGGGAAGGGAGGGAGAAGACAGGGAAAGAAGGGCTAAGAGGGAGTGTATTGAAAAGTCACAGTCCTTGTTTTGGGTTCAAAAGCATAACAAAGTCCTAGATAGAAAGAGAAATAAATTATAGAACAAAAAAAGTAGAGTGCAAAGTAACAAACTACTGTCTCATGACTAAACTAGTCTCCAGTTTCCCAACAGTGGAAACAGAACAAATTCAACATCTTTGCAAGAGAATTTTAAGCCTTTGAGCCAAGGTGTCAGGTCATGAAGTCTCAAAAGAACATTGTAGGGAACTTAGCTTTAAAATCATTGCTCTGACACAAGTAATCAGAAAACTGATTACTGTGACCACAGGCCACTTTTGTTAATGTCCTGGATGATGCTATTATACAATTACTTGTAGTATATAAAATACATTGCCATAGAATCTGAAATAAAGATAATTATGACTTGATTGATTTTCCAATAAATAATGCAACTTTTATCGCCCTAGGAAATGGTAAATGAATAAATTTATAACAATTAATTATAATTAATATGTTGAGTTGCATGTTCCACTGACTCTCTCATCTCTTCTATCTTCCAACAATGTTCTATACTGGCAATTATGTATTATTTGGATATTAATTCAGTATCTTCTTTTATAGAACTCACATTAAGGAGGCTGCAGAGATGGCTCAACAGCTATGAGCACTGGCTGTTCTTCTAAAAAGAGATCTTAACTCCAGGATCATGAGAATAGCATTCTATAAAGCACAAAACAAGAGTATTTGGATCCACTCTATTCTTACATTAACTTTTCTATTAATTTTAACAATTAAAATCTGTAGGGGGCTCAAAATGAAGTTATGCTGCTAATGCAAATAGAGAAATAAGGAATACACAAAATCAATAGAACCATAGGTCAGAAGCTATAGAGTTAATCAGTAAATACCATCAAATAAAAACAACAAAGGCTTAGAAGAAAAGAGGCATCCAGCCCCACTATCTTTCACATGAACCCAGCCAAGGGCACCAAGGGCCCCAGAGGACTCTCTCCACACCACAGGACCACTAGAACACCCAGGACCAAGGAATCATGGGTGAGTGGAAAGTAATATCAACTCCAAAGAATCAAGGAATGTCTTGTGCCAGCAAGAACAGGGACAAAGAAACCCTGCCTGACCAAAGGCTAGGATCCATTCAGGTCGGAGCCAGCCCCTGCATCTTCCTCCTGAACTTGGCGGAGACCACCAAGGGCCCCAGAGGACTCTTCACACAGCAGGTCCTTGGGATCACCTCAGGATCACTGGTGAGTGGAACCCAACATCAGCTTCAAAGAATCCCAGAGGGTCCTGTGCCACCAGGAACAGGTACAAAGGAACCCCATCCAGAGGCTCGGATTTTTTCTGGTTGGGGCCAGGCCCACCATCTTCCACGTGAACCAAGCAGAGGGGGTCTAGGGCCCCAGAGGACACTCAATGACACAGGACCCCTAGTACACCTAGGACCTCTGAATCACAGAAGAGCACGGGAGGATAGAAAATGTCTTGGACAGGGTCCATTGGGGCCTTCATCTTCAGCCAAAAGGCCGAGCTGAGACCTAGACCTCTGAGCACCTTTCTTACCAGAGGAGAGTCAGCCTACAGGGAGGGCTCTGACCCCAGGACTCAGGAGGTGGATCAGATCTCCAGATTTCTGGACTCCTGCCCTGCAAGAGAAGAGCTTGCCTACAAAAAGTACTCTGAACACTGGAACTCAGGTGAGAGTTGGACTCCCAGGAGTGCTGTCCAAGGCTAACAGAATCACAGGAGGATTAAGCTCCAGCAAGAGACAGCAAGAACATTAACATCAGAGATTAGCAGAGGGTGAAAGGAAAACATAAGGAACTTACTAACAGAAACCAAGACCACTGGGCATCATCAGAACCAAGTATGCCCACCACAATAAGTCCTGGATACCCCAACACAACTGAAAAGCAAGAATCGAATTTAAAATCATATCTCATGATAGTGGTGGAAGATTATAAGAAGGGCATTAATGACTCACTTAAAGCAATACATGAAAACACTGCTAAACAGGTAGAAGCCCTTAAAGAAAAAGCACAAAACTCCCTCAAGGAATTACAGGAAAAGACTGCTAAACAGGTAGAAAACCATAGGAAGGTAACACAAATATCCCTTAGAGAACTACAGGAAAACACAACCAAACAGGTGATGGAATTGAACAAAAACATCCAAGATCTAAAAATGGAAGTAGAAACAATGAAGAAAACCCAAATGGAGAAAATTGTGGCAATAGAAACCCTAGGAAAGAAATCAGGAACCATAGATGTGAGCATCAGCAACAGAATACAAGAGATGGAAGAAAGAATCTCAGGTGCAGAAGATTCCATAGAGAACATGGACACAACAGTCAAAAAAAATAAAAATGCAAAAAGATACTAACTCAAAATATCCAGGAAATCCAGGACACAATGAGAAGATCAAACCTACGGATAAAAGGAGTAGATGAGAATGAAGATTTTCAACTTAAAGGGCCAGCAAATATCTTCAACAAATTATAGAAGAAAACTTTCCAAACCTAAAGAAAGAAATGCCCATGAACATACAAGAAGCCCACAGAACTCCAAATAGACTGGTCCAGAAAAGAAATTCCTCCTGAAACATAATAATCAGAACAACAAATGCACTAAATAAAGACAGAATATTAAAAGCAGTAAGGGAAAAATGTCAAGTAACATATAAAAGCAGACCTATTAGAATCACCCCAGACTTCTCAACAGAGACTAGGAAAGCCAAGCCAGAAAATCGTGGACAGATGTTACTAAGAGAACACAAAGGCCAGCCCAGGCTACTATACCCAAAAAACTCTCAGTTACCATAGATGGAGAAACCAAAGTATTTCATGACAAATCAAAATTCACACAATATCTTTCCACAAATCCAGCCCTTGGAAGGATAATAAAGGGAAAACGCCAACACAAAGATGGAAACAACACCCTAGAAATAGCAAGAAAATAATCCTTCAACAAACCTAAAAGAAGACAGCCACAAGAACAGAACCACAACTTTAACAACAAAAATAACAGGAAGCAACAATTACTTTGCTTTAATTTATCTTAAAGTCAATGGACTCAATTCCCCAATAAAAAGACATAGACTAAAAGACTGGCTACACAAACATGACCCAACATTTTGCTGCTTACAGAAAACCCACCTCAGAGACAAAGATAGACACTACATCAAAGTAAAAGGCCTGAAAACAATTTTCCAAGCAAATGGTGTGAAGAAACAAGCTGGAGTAACCATACTACCATCAAATAAAATTGACTTCCAACCCAAAGTTATCAAAAAAGGCAAAGAGGGGCACTGCATACACATCAAAGGTAAAATCTACCAAGATGAACTCTCAATTCTAAATATCAATGCTCCAAATACAAGGGCAGCCACCTTCATTAAAGAAACTTTAGTAAAGCTCAAAGCACACACTGCACCTCACACAGTAATAGTGGGAGACTTCAACACCCACTCTCACCAATGGACAGATCCTGGAACCAGAAATTGAACAGAGACACATGGACACTAACAGAAGTTATGAAACAAATGGATTTAATTGATAGCTACAGAACATTTTATCCTAAAACAAAAGGAAATAACTTCTTCTCAGCACCTCATGGCACCTCTTCCAAAATTGACCCATGTAATCGGTCAATTCCCTCCTTCCCTCCTCCCCTTCCTCCCTTCCTCCCTTCCCTTCCCTCCTTCCTCCCCTTCCTCCTCTCCCTTCCTTCCTCCCCTCCCCCTAGCGTTTCTCCTTCCTTCCCTACCTCCCCTTCCCTTCCCTTCATCTTTCCTTCCTCCCTTCCCACTTTCCTTCCTCCCTTCCCCTCCTTCCCTTCCCTCCGTCCTTCCCTTCCCTCCCTTCCCTTCCCCTCTTTCGTCCCCTCCCTTCCCTTCCTTCCTCCTCCTTCCCTTCCCCTGTTCCCTCCCCTCCCTCTTTCCTTTCCCCTCTTTCCCCCCTTCCCTTCCTTCCTCCCCTCCCACTTTTCCTCTCCTGCCTCCCTTCCTTCCCTTCCCCTCCTCCCTTCCCTTCCTTCCCTTCCTTCCCTCCCTTCCTCAAAAAACAGGCCTTAACAGAAACAAAAATATTGAAATCATTCCATGCAACCTATCAGATCACCACACACTAAGGCTGATATTCATTAACAGCATAAATAATGGAAAGCCAAAATTCTCGAGGAAACTGAACAACACTCTACTAATGATAACTTGGTCAAGGAAGAAATAAAGAAAGAGATTAAAGACTTTTTAGGGTTTAATGAAAATGAAGCCACAGCATACCCAAACTTAAGGGACACAATGAAAGCAGTCCTAAGAGGAAAATTCATTGCCCTGAGTGCCTCCAAAAAGAAACTAGAGAGAGCATACACTAGCAATCTGACAGCACACCTAGAAGCTATAGAACAAAAGGAAGCAAATTTACCCAAGAGGAGTAGACAGCAGGAAATAAACAAACTCAACGCTGAAATCAACCAAGTTGGAAAAAAAGAAAAAAAGAAAAAGAAAGAATTATTCAAAAAATTAACCAAACCAGGAGCTGATTCTTTGAGAAAAACAAGATAGATAAACCCTTAGCCAAACTAACTAGAGGGCACAGGGACAGTATCCTAATTAACAAAATCAGAAATGAAAAAGGAGACATAACAACAGATCCTGAGGAAATCCAAAACACAGCCAGATACTACTACAAAAGGCTATACTCAACAAAACTGGAAAAAAAATGAATAAAATGGAAAACTTCCTGGACAGATACCAGGTA
Organism: Mus musculus; assembly: GCF_000001635.26. Lineage (NCBI taxonomy): Eukaryota > Metazoa > Chordata > Mammalia > Rodentia > Muridae > Mus > Mus musculus. The sequence goes on along the minus strand of NC_000075.6, from coordinate 3,590,903 downwards.
CCAAAGTTAAATCAGGATAAGATTAAGGATCATAACAGTCCCATTTACCCTAAAGAAATAGAGGCAGTCATTAATAGTATCCCAGCCAAGAAAAGCCCAGGAGCAGATGGGTTTAGTGCAGAGTTCTATCAGACCTTCAAAGAAGGCCTAATTTAAACTCTTCTCAAAATATTCCACAAAGTAGAAACAGAAGGTACTCTACCCAATTCATTCTATAAAGCCACAATTACTCTGATACCTAAACCACACAAAGATCCAATAAAGAAAGATAAATCCAGACCAAATTTCCTTATGAATATTGATGCAAATATACTCAATAAAATTCTAGCAAACTGAATTCAAGAACATATCAAAATGATCATCCATCATGACCAAGTAGGCTTTATCCTAGGGATGCAGGGATAGTTTAATATATGGAAATCCATCAACATAATCCAGTATATAAACAAACTCCAATACAAAAACCACATGATCATCTCATTAGATTCTGAGAAAGCATTTACAAAATGCAAAACCCCCTCATGATAGCTAAAGGAGATCAAGAGCATACAAATTGGAAAGGAAGACGTCAAAATATCACTATTTGCAGATGATAGTATATATAAGTGTCACAAAAGTTCCACCAGAGAACTCTTAAACCTGATAAACAGCTTCAGTGCAGTATGTGCATATAAAATTATCTCAAACATATCAGTGGCTTTGTTCTACGTAAAGAATAAACAGGCTGAGAAAGAAATTAGGGAAACAAAACCCTTCACAATAGTCACAAATAATATAAAATAACTTGGTGTGACTCTAAGGAAGTGAAAGATCTGTATGACAAGAACTTTAAGTCTCTGAAGATAGAAATTGAAGAAGATCTCAGAACATGGAATGATGTCCCATACTCATGGATTGGAAGGATTAATATAGTAAAATTTGCTATCCTGCCAAAAGCAGTCTAATTCCAACTCAATTCTTCACTGAGTTAAAATGGGCAATTTGCAAATTCATCTGAAATAACAAAAAACTTAGGATAGCAAAAACTATTCTAAACAATAAAAGAACTTCTGGAGGAATCACCATGGCTGACCTCAAGCTATACTCCAGAGCAATTGTGATAAAAAGTGCATGGTACTGGTACAGCGACAGACAGGTAGATCAATGGAATAGAATTGAAGAGCCAGAAATGAACTCACACAACTATGGTCACTTGATCTTTGACAAGGCAGCTAAAAAAAATCCAGTGGAAAAAAGATAGCATTTTCAACAAATTCTGCTGGCACAACTGGGGTTTATCATGTAGAAGAATAAGAATTGATCCATTCCTATCTCGTAGTACTAAGGTCAAGTATAAGTGGATCAAGAAACTCCACATGAAAGGAGATACACTGAAATTTATAGGGGGAAAACCTCAAAGATATGGCCACAGGAGAAAAAATCCTGAACAGAACACCAATGGCTTGTGCTGTAAGATCAAGAATCGACAAATGGGACATAATAAAATTGCAAAGCTTCTGTAAGGCAAAAGACGCTGTCAATAAGACAAAAAGGCCACCAACAGATTGCAAATGGATTTTTACCAATCCTAAATCTGATAGGGGGCTAATATCCAATATACACAAAGAGCTCAAGAAGCTGAACTCCAGAAACTAAAATAACCCCATTAAAAAATGGGATACTGAGCTAAACTAAGAATTCTCAACCTAGGAATACCAAAGGGCTGAGAAGCACTTGAAGAAAAGTTCAGCATCCTGAATCATCTTGGAAATGCAAATCAAAACAACCCTGAGATTCTACCTCACACCAGTCATTATGGCTAAGATCAAAAATTCACTGACAGAAGATGCTGGTGAGGATGTGGAGAAAAAGAACATTCCTCCATTGCTAGTGGGATTGCAAGCTTGAACAACTACTCTGGAAATCAGTCTGGTGATTCCTCAGAAAATTGGACATAGTACTACGGGAAGATCCATCAATTCCTCTCCAGGGCATATATCAAGAAGATGTTCCAACTTGTAATAAGGACACATGCTCCACTATGTTCATAGCAGCCTTATATATAATAGCCAGAAGCTGGAAAGAACCCAGATGTCACTCAATAGAGGAATGGATACAGAAAATGTGGTACATTTACACAATGGAGTACTACTCAACTATTAAAAACAATGAATTTATGAAATTCTTAGGCAAATGGATGCATCTGGAGGATATCATCCTGAGTGAGGTAACCCAATTATAAAAGAACACACATGATATGTACTCACTGATAATTGGATATTAGCCCAGAAACTTAGAATACCCAAGATACAATTTGCAAAACACATGAAACTCAAGAAGGAAGACCAAATTGTGGATACTTCATCCCTCCTTAGAATGGAGAACAAAATACCCATGTAAGGAGTTGAAGAGACAGACTCTTGAGATGAGATAGAAGAAACAACCATGCTGAGACTGCCCCATCTGGGGATCCATACCATAATCAACCACCAAATGCAGACACAATTGCATATGCCAGCAAGATTTTGCCAACAGGACCCTGATACAGCTTACTCTTGTGAGGCTATGCCAGTGCTTGGTGCATACGGAAGTAGATGCTGAGAATCATCTATTGGATGGAACACACAGCCCCCAATGGAGGAGCTAGGGAAAGTACCCAAGGAGCTGAAGGGGTCTGTAACCCTATAGGAGGAACAGCAATATGAATTAACCAGTACCCCATGAGCTCATGTCACTAGCTGCATATGTAGCAGAAGATGGCCTAATCGGCTATCATTGGGAGGAGAGGCCCTTGGTCTTGCAAAGATTATATGCCCTAATACAGGGGATTATATGCCCCAGGGCCAGGAAGCGGGAGTGGGTAGGTTGGAGAGCAGGGTGGGGGGAGGGTATAAGGGACTTTTGGGATGCCATTTGAATTATAAATAAAGAAAATATCTAATAAAATAATTGAAAAAGAGAGAGAGAAATAAAAGAAAAAGGCCATCCCAGGCTACTATACCCAGCAAAATTCTCAATTATCATAGATGTAGAGACCTAGGTACTCCAAGACAAAACCATTTAAACAATATCTTTCCACTAATTTAGCCCTACAGAGGATAATAGGAGGAAAGTCCAACACAAGTAAAGAAATTACACCCAAGAAAAGCACCAGAAATTAATCTTCTCACAACAAAACCAAAAAGAAGAGAAACATACAAACATAATTCCACCTCTAACAACGAAAATAACAGAGAGCAATAATTATTGGTCTCTAATATCTCTCAACATCAATGGACTCAATTCCTCAATAAAAATACATAAGTTAACACACTGCAAATGTAAACAGGACCCAGCATTTTGCAATAAACAGGAAATACAACCTCAGTGAAAAAGATAGCAACTACCTCAAAGTAAACGGCTAGAAAAATTTGTCCAAGTATATAGTCCCAAGAAACAAGTAGGAGTAGCCATTCTAACACCCAATAAATAGATTTTCAAACAAAATTCATCAAAAAAGTTGGGGACTGACACTACATACTCAACAAAGAAAAAAAATCCCTCAATACGAACTCTCAGTTCTGAACATCTATGCCCAAAATGCAAGGGCAAACAATGAATCTCACACAATAATAATAGGAGATTTCAATGCCCCACTCTCGCCAATGGACAGATCATTAAAAGAGAACCTAAACACAAACACAGTGAAACTAAAAGAAGATATGAGCCAAACAGATTTAACAAATATATAGAGAACATTTCAATGTAAAACAAAAAGACATACCTCCTTCTTAGTATGTCATGATACTTCTTGAAAATTGGCCATATAATCAGACACACAACAAACCCAAACAGATGTAAGAATATTGAATTAATCCCATGTATTCTACTGTTCCTCCAGAGACTAAGGTAATCTTCAATAACAACAAAAACAACTGAAAACCCACATACACATGGAAGCTGAACAACTCTCTACTCAATGATAACTTGGTCAGGAAGGAAAGAAAGAAAGAAAGAAATTAAAGACAATTTTAGAATTTAATGAAAGTTAAGGCACAATATATCCAAACTTGTGGGACACACACACACAATGAAAGCAGTGCTAACAGGAAAATGCATAGCCCTGAGTTCCTGCATAAAGAAATTGGAGAAATCAAAGCTCGAGAACAAAAAGAAACAAATACATCCAAGAGGAATAGATTGAAAGAAATAACCAAATTGGGCCAAATCAAACAAGTAGAAACAAAGAGAACTATACAAAGAATCAACAAAACTAGGAGCTGGTTCATTGATAAGATCAACAAGATAGATAAACCCAAGATAGATAAAATAACTAGAGGGCACAGAGACAGTATCCAAATCAACAAAATCAAGAATAAAAAGAGAGACATACCAAGAGAAACTAAGGCAATTCAAAAAATAAATAGATCCTGCTTCAAAAGTCTATATTCAAAAAAAAAAACTGGAGAATCTAGATGAAATAGACGATATTTGTAGACAGATACCAGGTACCAAAGTTAAATCACTATCAGAAAAACCATCCAAACAGTCCTATAACTCCTAAGGAAATAGCACCAGTCATTAAAAGTCTCCCAACCAAAAATAGCACAGAGTATGATGACTTTAGTGCACAGTTCTATCAGCCTTTCAAAGAAGACCTAATAAGAATATGTCTCAAACTACTCTACAAAGTAGAAACAGAAGGAACACTACCCAATTCTGTCTATGAAGCCACAGTTACACTGGTACCTAAACCACAAAAAAAGACCCAACAAAGAAAGAGAACATCAGACCAATTTCCCTTATGAACATTAATGCAAAAATACTCAACAAAATGCTCACAAACTGAATCCAAGAACACATGTATACAGGGGAAAATTTCCTGAACAGAACAATAATGGCTCATACTCTAAGACCACCAACCAACAAATAGGATCTTATAAAGTTGAAAAGTGTCTGTAAGGCAAAGGACACTGTCAATAGGACATTATAGCAATCCACATATTGGGAAAATATCTTTACCAACCCTACATTTGACACAGGACTAATATCCAAAACATACAAAGGACTAAAAAAGTTAAACTCCAGAGAACCAAATAACCCTGTTTAAAAATGGAGTACAGAGATAAACAGAGAATTTTCAACTGAGGAAAACTGAATGGCTCAGAAGCACTTAAGGAAATGTTCAACATCCTTAGTCATCAGAGAAATGCAAATCCAAATGACCCCTAGATTCTACCTAAACCAGTCAGAATGGCTAAGATCAAAAACTCAGGTGACAGCAGATGCTGGCAAGGATGTGGAGAAAGAGGAACACTCCTCCATTGCTGGTGGAATGGCAAGCTGTTAAACTCATTTGAGAAATCAACATGGCAGTTATTGAGATAATTGGAAATAGTTCTACCTGAAGAGCCAGCTATACCACTACTGGGCATATACCCAAACGATACTCTAATATTTAACAAGGACACAGGATCCACTATGTTTATAATAGCCTTATTTATAATATCCAGAAGCTGGAAACATAAGAACTGATACAGAAAATGTGGTACCTTTACAGAATAGAGTGCTTACTACTCAGCTATTAAAAAGAATGACTTTATTAGATTCGCAGGCAAATGGATTGAACTAGAAAATATCATCCTGAGTAAGGTAAACCAGACACAAAAGAACACACATGGCTTGTGCTCACTGATAAGTGGATACTAGCTCCAAAGCTCACAATGCCCATGATACAACCCACAGACAATATGGAGCTTAGGAGGAAGGAAGACAGGGTGTGGATGCTTCAGTCCTGCATTGAGGGCAAACTAGAATGATTGCTAGAGATGGAGGGAGGGATAATGTAGAAGGAAGAAAAGAGGGGTAGAAAATAAGGGGGGCAGGATCAAGTACTGAAAGGGATGGGAGAGCAGTACAGAGGGTCAGGAAATTGGATTAAAATATGTATGTAGCAGAAGGGATGAAGAACTGGGTATAGTCACTGGAGGGTCCCAGATGCCAGGGAAATGAGAGACTCCCAGGATCCAATGGGGGTGACTTTAGCTGAAATATGGAGAGAAGGAGAGATGGTACCTGTAGAGACCATCTCCTATGATTAGGCACGGCCCCTCCCTTCAAGGAATGGGGCTACACACCCATCTCAAAGTTTTTAACCCAGAAATGTTTCTGTCCAAAGGAAGAACAGGGGGAACAAATGGAGCAGAGACTGAAGGAAGAGCCATCTGGGTACTGCCCCAGCTGAGGATCCATCCTGTTTGCAGACACCAAACCTGACACTATTGCTGTTGCCAAGAGGTGCTTGCTGACAGGAACCTGGTGTGGCTATTCCTTGGGCAGTTGTGCTAGCATCTGAGCAATGCAGATGTGGAAGCTTGGAGTCAACCATCAGACTGAGCTTAGGGACCCAGTGGGGAGCTGTTAAAAGGACTGTAGGAGCAGAGGGGGACAGTCCCATAGGAAGAAAAACATCAGCTGGCTGGACCATCCAGTGTTCCCAGGGACTATAACACCAATCAAGGAGTATACAGGGATGGATCCATGACTCTCGATACATATGTGGGAGAGGATGCCTTTGTCTGATATCAATGGGAAAAGAGGCCCTTGGTTTTGTGGAGGTTTGACACACCAGCATATGGGGGATGCTGTATTTGTGAGGCAGGAGAGGGTGGGTAGGTTGGGAAGCAACCTCATAGATGGAAAGGGGATGGAGGAGAGGGAGGTTGTGGGATGGAGAGGAGATTGTGGAGGGGTATCTGGGTAGTGGGATATCATTTGAGATGTAAACAAATAAAATGATTAATAAGAATGACAATATAATAACTAAACTGATATTTAACTCATTATAGCAAAGACCATGACATAACTTCTCATCTCACTGTATTAATTCTCTACACTCATTCTATCTCTGTCCTTTTATTGCTAGCTAAACCCAAGACACCCACAGTACCAAGTGGCAACATGTTCAAAACAAACACAGCACAGGCCCTTATGATTTCACTACACCACTAAACCAGCACAATTTCTCATAAAATACAAAATGTCCTGTTTTATAGGAGTACAAGCATATTTCTACAATTAATGCAAACTAAAATTAGGCTTTGCATATCACTGCTTTTAAAATATTCATGTTTTTCAGACAACTAAAATTAGATTACCTTAGCATGCAACAGACATTGGAATTGAAATAATGCAACAATTTAACACTCAAAGTCATAAGCAGAGAGGACATCATTCATATCTATCTTCTCTTGCATAAGGCCTCTTGGGAGGACTCTACTGTTTTGTCACAATGATTATTAGGAGTCTAACATGAAGTGAACAGAAATCAATTTGCAAACTATGTGACAGAAACTAGACACAAGTTGTTACTAAATAAAAGCAAACAATCTTATCTGTGAACAGTTATTCCCCACTTTGGGACAGGGCTAAAACCAGGCAACTGTATTCTAGGCCTTCAATGCAAGAAGGGATAGAATCTACAAACAGTGAAGGCATTGCTGGTCCTCCAATATGCTACACATTCTTATCTGTGGCAAAAAGAAAAATGCGGATTTCAAAAAGAATTGAACTATGTTCACTTCAAATGAAGAAAGCAAAAGAAAATTAAATGAAAAAAGTTGAATAACTTCTATAAGAATTTAGGGCTAAACAGATTTCAGCTGTGATATCAGCTATGCAAAGTACTCTTACACAACAAGGCCTTCATACTTTTCTAAAATCCAGTTCAATTAAAGAACAGAGTGCATGGTTCCACTCATAACAGTACATTTACGCATGTTGGGAGTATCCAAAATCCTGAAGGTAGATAGTGTCATCTTCAGGATGCACAGTCCCTATGCCTAAGCCCAAGTATGGCACCCAGTGGATGACAAGCTTCACTGATATGCTACAACACAGTCATCCAAGAAATCAGAAAGTATAAGCTTGAGAAGAAAGAAAGATCATACAGTTCAGGTAAAGGTAAGCACTAGGGAAGTATGGATTATATCAGGCTAATACTAATATCATATAAATATTTTAAAACATTCCTCTGCAATGTAAGATTTTTTTTTGAGTTTACAAGTAAAGAACTTGTTTGTAATTCACATAAAAACATTTTCATGGGTGTAAAAAATCAAATACTTTCTTGGTCTCCTATTACCATACCCTCCAAACATAAGAGAAAATGAAACACTCATACCTTTACTTTCCCTCCCCTCATATTCTCTGTCAATCATATATTAAAAAAGTATAGTTAATATACCGAGTACATTAGCAGTGCACTGAAGAATTCCTGAGACATCTTCAATTTCCTCTTTGTTGGAATGGTCTGCATAGGAGCATCTTTTAGAGATATTGTGGAAATTCTTTTCTGCATCCCTATAACTAAGAAGAAAATAAAATTAGCATACAAAGGAATTTTTGAAAGCATTTGCAAATGCACTTATGACTACATCAAGTACATATAGTCTATGCTTTCTGGATAATCACCTTTAAAATAAGTGATTCTTTAAACATAATTCTGTCATAAGCCACCAGTCCCATTAATATTCACAGTACAGGACTATATCTGTAGGCAACTGTTAATTAGAAAGCTCTGGGAGTTATAGTAAAATGCATATGGTATGAGGGAAAAGGGGGAAATAATAAGAAGAGAGGTTTAAGTAGGGGGAGGGATGGAGGATTGGGCAGAAGACATGGTAGGGAGGGGAATAATTAATATTGGGCATGTTTGAAAAGGCCAAATGCACATCTACTAGTTATAAACTTTCTAACAGCCTGGGGAAAAAAAAGTAAGAGTAGAACAATGATATGAAGTGGAAAGGAAACTTTAGGTGAAAAGTGGGATTAGAATGTAGAACAGAGGTGGGAGTTAGTGGAGGTATAACTAATACTAAAGATATTTTAAAACAACATATGGAAACCTACTGTTTATGAAATTTTAAAATATTCAGAGTTCCATATAAAAGAATGTATCCCGAGTTGCCCTAAACAGGAGATAATGCTCCTCCCCGAAGCCAAATTTTGCCAAATAAAAGCCTAGTACCAGATGTGGAATAGTTCTATATCAAGGTTCATGTAAGGGGTGTTCTGGACATCACCCAAAGACACATATTCAGCCATTGCTCTTGGTAACCCTCTATAAACTCATTTTCTTAAGACATGGTAAAATCAGGTTAGTACTGACCAGGAAGCTTCTGCCATTCTCACCACCTGCCATAGTACCAGAAGATGCAATCCAGGCTGCTTGGAGAAGTCATCAAGAGCTGTGAACCCTGAAAGCCACAGTAACAACCAACATGGCAAGATATATCCATGTGTAGAGTAGTGTCATGGATGTTATAGGACACACAACTTCTTTTTTTATTTATTCTCACGCTGCATGAGAGGAAAGGAATGCTTGGTAGTGAAAATTTGGCTAAGACCTCAGAAAAATCATAGGACCCACAAGGTGAATCTACTACTATTATTTTGCTGAATGGAAGGATTCCCAAACTGACATTTATGTCTATGTTTCTATCCTCATGGGATAGTAAAACTCCAAAAACACGTTAGAAAAGTGTCTTCTTTCAGTGGAAATGTACAACTGGTCAAAGTATAGAGAATACTTGTCAGTTGAACAATGGGGCATCTATACCACCAACTCAAGAACATAGGGAATCATTGCAAATTTGTAATGACCAGAGATCTTCTGGATATGACAGGACTAATGAACTCAAAGAGCATCTCCTTAACAGACCTATACAGGACCAAATCAAATAACATTTCAGCACGAAGGAGGAGGAGCTCAAGAACCCCCATTCCTAGCTGAGGAGTTATTGGTAGTTGATGGCTTCTGGAGGAACCTCTGATGAAATGCCCTACAGTCGGAAGAGGGGACTTATAAAACCCACCTCCAGAAGGAAAACAAGACATCAAGTGAGGGATGGGGTTGCCATCCCACAGTCACACCTCTGACCCATAATTGTTTCTGTCTGAATGAATTACAGGGATGGAAATGGAGAGGAGCCTGAGGAAAAGAAGGTCCAGTGACAGGCCCACAGTGGGATAAAGCTCAAAGGGAGGTCCCAAGGCTTGACTTGAGGCTATGGAATGTTCACAAAAAGGGACCTAGTATGACTGCACTCCAGAAAGCCCAACAAGCAGCTGAGTCAGATGCAGTTATTTGCACCCAACCAATGGACAGAAGCAGTTGACCCCTGTTGTTGAGTTAGGGGAGGCTGAAAGAAGCTAATGAGAAGGGCGACTCTGTAGGAGGACGAGCCATCTCAATTAATCTGGACCCCTGAGATCTCTCAAACACTGGACCACCAAACAGGCAGCATACACCAGCTGATATGAGGTCCCCAACACACATACAGTAGAGGACTTCCATGTCTGTCTTCATTCAGAGATGAGACACCTAACCCTCAAGAGACTGGAGGCCGCAGGGAGTTAAGAGATCAGGTGGGGTAGGGGTTGGGGCATCCACGTGGAGACGGGGTAGGGTGGGGAGGAGGTGTGGGATGTGGAGCAGTCTGATGGGGACGGGCAGGGATTAGAATATGGAGTGTAAAAAATTAATTACAAATAAATTTAAAACAAAAATAAAAGTATTATAAGAGTTTGACTTTTTACAAACCAAACCATTGCAGCACAAAGAAAATACTAACAAGGTATAGTGACAATATCCATTGTTTCTAATGTTAATTGATTTAATAAGACAAGCTAGATTAATTACAAAAGTAAATTTTAGTTTTTTGCTATTTGCCAAACTGCTTTTTACTACAGTCAATTGAGAATAACTTTAGGCTTATTTATTTGGAGTTTTCTGACTGAAAAATTCTTTCACTGAAATATCACTTAATCATGACATCTAATTTGGGGGTTATTAACATAACCATTACATTTTATTAAAATATCTCTGTACTGGTGAGGTCTTCATTTCTTACTTTTTAAATATGAAGTATTACTAATACACACAATTTTCAAATCCATTTTAAGAAATAGGGACCAACAGAGAAATCAGGCAGCATGTGACCCTGGCTAAAACAAGACCTATCCTTAAAGTTGATTGCAGCCAAACTCTATGTAAAGACTCAAATCCCCATTCAAAGCCTCTATTTGGTACTGACAATCCTTCAATAGAAGAAAAACAAAATTATAAGATTCAGTCTTACAAATGGAAAATAAGAACATAAGAAAGAGAGAAAGTGTGAGAAAAACAGAAAAGAATATTATTTTTCATTTAAAAGAAAACAAAAATAAACCAAAGTATTTTTTACTATAAAGTACTCTTATTAATCCTAGCCTACATGTTAACAAACAGACACCATAAAGTTAGCTTCAAGAGCACACTAACTTACAAGTGTTTCCATCAATAGCCAAAATCCATTTTTACTCACCCAATAACTTGGTGTTCATAATACTGCAATGTCCTCTTGAGAGTCATGTGTATCGTCTGAGGCTACAGTATGATAACAAGAGTGAAAACACATTATCAGTTCATCAGTATCGTTTCTGAGGACAGGAAGATTAACAACTTTATAAATGTTGTTACAGGATTAGTCATTTTCCATCTGGTCATTTGTATTCCCCAGAGGAGCTAAATGACCCAGTCAGCAATTGCCCAGTTTCCCAATGTTGAGTACAATGGTCTTTTCTGCCCCCTACTCAATTATTTTGATGAACTATTTATTAATGAGTTTTAAATAAAATACTCAATTGCTGTAATGGAAGGTTCAGGAACAATAGGAAAAGGCATTACTAGACTGTAACTTGCATTCATTCCCAGGCACTGTGTATAATCCGTGTGAGATAATGACTAGCTGAAAATTCACACCTTTATTTTTTCTTTCGTGTTTTAATGAGACTTTCAAAGGGAGTCTGGAAGCAACGGTAAATTGAATTAAAAATTTCAGCTCTATAATTATGTATTTTAAGCTTAATGTTCTTTTCTTTTTGTATTAGTTTTATATCTTGAAGAACTCATAGGATGGCTGGGATAAGATGGGAAGCAGTGTCCCAGATTCCATTAGCAATATTTCAAGTCAGCCTAACTTCCTGTGTGCCTCAAGAAATGTCAAGCAGAGGATTGTTGTCCAGTCTCATGGACAGGCGACTAGTGCTTTGGGTTGCTCCCTCATGTCTTCAAACAACAAGTCTGTAGCTCATGAACAAATTATATAATCTTCTCTCACAGTAGCAGGTTAAGATACTTTATTAATCCTAGGTCAAGGAATTATTGTCAGATTTATCTAAACAGAAGGGTCCCAAATTTTGAAAATCTACATATACATATAAAACTGGATACTACTATCTAAGAACATTAGTTTTATTAGGATGTTATAATAACTAATTTCTCAATGAGACATTGGTTTCATGCCATAAACCCAAAGGCTGAGAGATCACAGTGGAAGAGGAAATAGAAACATTATAGGGGTCAGAAGTAGTGAAATAATATTTTTCAGACATGACAGAGCTATTACACACATGAACTTAAAGCAGCTACGTTTGCCTGCACAAAACCTACATCAGATTGAGCCAGCCAAAACCCCAAAATTTATCGTGAGTCCCACCCCTATCTGAGGAGTTATTGGCAACTGGTAGCTGCTGGTAGAGAAAAAAACATCAGTTTCTTCAGGGATGTGGCTCCTGACAACCTAACAATGCTCCAGTAGATAAACTTATAACACTCATAAACATACAGGAATGAGACTTAAGTGAACTTAGTGAAGTTCTATTCTTTTTGGTTTGTTGTAAGTATATAATGTCATGAATGAACTGGGGGAAGAAATGGGAAAAAGATTACATGATAAAGGGGAGATTTGATCAAACATATTATATGCATATATGAAATTCTCAATTTCTGTTGACTATAATTCTCAAAATATTTCTGTTTACTATAGTCCAACAGAAATAAAGCCATCAAATGCTTAGCAAAATGTTGATACATTATACCAAGGATAAATTTTAGAAAATATGTCAATAACATATGTTCTTTCATATTTAAGTACTATTTCAATTTGGTAATGTCAGCACCCAGTACTAATGAATTCTACAAAACAAGTATCTGTGAGAAGGTCATCTGTAGAAAATCCCAGTGCTAAGCTGGTTGCCTCAGAAAGAGTTAATCAGTTCTTGATTCTAATTCTTCAAAGTGAATCTTAAAAGCATATAAATAAATAAACAAGAGACCTCTGTTAATTTTTACTTCAACCCAACCCACATTAGCACTATATAAAACATGAAGAATAAATTTGGTAATCTACCTTCAATCCTTCCATACCTCCATTGATTAGAAATGTTTGCTTTAAAGCCAGAACCAAGTTTATGTAATAAAATAAAACTGGTTACACACTGTAATATACAAGAGTATGTATGTCTAGTTCAGAGTATCATTTCATTGTAGAAATTTAAGGTAGTCTTTACCTAGACAATTTAAGGTAGTCTTTACCTAGACAAAGTCAAGGCATGAATTAATGTTAGAAAAAATCAGACTCTATGTATTCAAAATTGTGCCGACTTTCCCTTCTCTGATGGAATTTTGTTTGTCATAACCTGTGCAGGGCCTGTGTATGTTTCCACAGTTTCTGTGAATTCATTTGTGTGTCTACCCTGTTGTACTTGAAAGGCACTTTTTCCTTGGTGTCATCGATCACCTCTGAGTTTTACAATTTTTCTGCCTCCTCTTCTGCACAGATTCTTTCATTTATACTAAGTTGAAAGATAAAGAAGATATCAAACTAGTACAGAGGTCTTTACTAATCAGGGAAGAATCAAAGCAGAATAAATAGAATGTACCTAGGAAAGAAAAAATACTCCTGAACCAAGAAATCATGAGGCATTTTGAGAAATCTAAAGAGTGGAGTAGAAAGGGCTGCATCAGTGCTCATGAGAAGATGTTCTCACAACCAAGCCCCATGAGAGGTCTCTGGCACAGAGCCTGCAATTACCAGAATGATCTCATTTGTCCAAAAGAATAATTATTTCCTACATTAGAAATTTTTACATCATTTAAAGGAACATGTTTGGGAAAGAGTTTGTGCTAATTAAAAAGCTGATTTTTGTTCTTGTGTAAAGCAATTATATCCACCGTTGGTAGAAGTCAGGATTTTAGTTTACAAACACATTGGATGAAATCGTTCTTGGGGTACAAGCAAAAATCCTTTAGCTTGGTAAACTTATTCACTTGTTCTTTCTTAACACAACCTAGTCGTTACATTACAGTGGCCTGAACCATGAACAGGGTAGCTGGTTGCAAGACATCTCCCAAATGGAGCCAAAGACAACTTCAACACCATCCTGACCCCTTAAAATGACTCAGAAGTATGGATTCACTTCTGTTTTCAGATATCACTTCATGGCCTCAACCTAATGCGTTACCAGTGAAAGATATCTTCACATGGTCTTCCTGTCTTGAATAAGAATCATGAAATGAAAGACTAAAAATATATTCCTAATGAGAGAGACTACTTTTTCATCATGTCTTTACTGTGGTGAGATTGAGGAACGAACACACTAGGTTAAGTGCTTACCAAGCAATGCATGGTGGCACACCCCAATTACGGAGGAGGCACTGAGACAGGAGGATTGTCACTGGCCAATTAGTTTGGCTGAACAAGGAAGCTACAGAGACAGAAACAAACCCTGTCTCAAATAAATAAAATAGTGAGAATTGGAGAAAGACAACTGACTCTGACTACTGGCCTCTAAACATATGCTCATATGCCTGTGTACACACACACACACACACACACACACACACACATGTCTGAACTACAAATGCATACACACGTATATGACTGTACAACACACATATCCCTACACTATACACATAAACACCTATGTCTGTACCACACACATAAACAAAATTGCTTGCAACTAATATACAGACATACACATACAAACTTGAATCACACACACATACACATATACCCATGACTGTACCACACAGACATATAGAACACATAGATTCCTGCACTACACAATGGAGAGAGAGAGAGACACAGGCAGACAGACAGGCATACAGACAGACAGACAGACAGAGACAGAGACACAGTGAGAGAAATTTTTAAAACACTCTTATCTAAATGTTCATGTGTGCTAATGATGCAATTCTGCATAGAAAATGGGGGAAAACTCCATTCTTCTAACATATTTTTCTTTACCATTAAGAATAAATTTAAAAACATGATTTTTAGTTTATACTTTGGCTTTAGTGTCAAACAGTTCAAAATCAAAATCTGATTTATTAGTTATATCTACTCCAGCAGTATAATTAAACCAACCAAGTAGCAAACACCAACTGATATGAGGCCCCCAACACATTTACAGCAGAGAACATCTGGGAATGGGTTCAGTCAGATAAGATCCACCTAACTCTCAAGAGATTGAAGGTCCCAGGGAGTGGAGAGGTCTGGTGGGGTGGAGGGTAGAGATGGGAGTAAGGAGGTATGGGATGTGGAACAGTCAGAGGGAGGACTGGGAGGGGGATAAATTCTGGAGTGTAAAAAAAATACATAAAATTGGAAAAAATATATAAAATAAGAGTTTTCATGTGTATATATATTTTATGGGAAATATCTGAAATAAAACAATATGTCTGGCACATATTAAATTGATAATAAATGGTAGTCATTGCTTGTGCCAAAGAGAAAAACATGTTCTTGATCTCCACAGTTCCAAAATCTCTTGGAAAACAAAAGTGTGTGTGTGTGTGTGTGTGTGTGTGTGTGTGTGTGTGTGTTTTCGTGCGTGCGTGTGTTTGTAGGAGGGGGTGTGTGTAACAAATGCAATATATTGAAAAAGTATTACCAAGTAAATAGATAAAAGATATAATAGATAGAGCTTTCTCTGCTATATAATCATGAGAAGCTAGTAGAAAAGAAAAATAAGAAAATGACAACCTAATTTATAATTTGTGAGAGACCAAACCATGGGAAACTAGGTCCCGCAGTTACTCTCACCCTAAAAATCCAACTGACCCTTTGAAGGGAATTATGTCACCCGCTCCTTCATTGCCTCCACCTGGCGCTTGAGACTGCCAGCTTCACTCCCTCCTTCACTTGGTGCCTAGAACTGCTTAGATTAAGGCAGCTTCACCTCCTCCTCCATGTCTCCATTTGGTGCCCGGGACTGTTTCTGGCACTCCAAGATAAACTGCAGAATGTTTGAAGGCTGCCCAGGACAGTTTTAGGGCCGACATTCCAAGATAAGTTGCAAGAAGCCTGTAATCAGCATCTGCCCTAGATGTCCATCCCTTTCACTGAGTTTTATTATACCCCCTCGACCCCTCCCCAATTTTCTCTCACTGTGTGCTTATAACCTGGCTTATTGCCTTCATTAAACAGACCGTGACAACTCTTTGCTTAGTCTCGCTTCCCTTTCTCCGCTCATTTCTCTTTCAGGCCCTGGTCCTTCTCGACCCACGGAATAACTAAGTCCTGCTGGACGGGACAATAACTGTTTCCATTTGCTCAGTTCAGTGAAATGGTGACTTGGGGAGTTCTCAACATTAAAACTGAAACTGGCTAAAGCCAGATCTACAAATAGATGCACTTTGAAAGAGCATAGCTAAGATCAAGACCTGTGGTGAATTCTCTTTGCTTGATGCAATGAATGTATAAGAAGTGAGTTTAGCCACATGAAACTCAAGAAGGAAGACCCAAGTGTGGACTCTTTGCCCCTTCTTAGAATTGGGAACAAAACACCCATGGAAGGAGTTACAGAGACAAAGTTTGGAGCTGAGACAAAAGGATGAACCATCTAGTGACTGCCATATCCAGAGATCTATCCCATAATCAGCCTCCAAACGCTGACACCATTGCAAACACTAGCAAGATTTTACTGATAGGACTCTGATATAGCTGTCTCTAACAAGACTACGCCGGGGCCTAGCAAACACAGAAGTGAATGCTCACAGTCAGCTATTGGATGGATCACAGCGCCCCCAATGGAGGAGCTAGAGAAAATACCCAAGGAGCTAAAGGGATCTGCAACCCTATAGGTGGAACAACATTATGAACTAACCAGTACCCCGGAGCTCTTGACTCTAGCTGCATATGTATCAAAAGATGGCCTAGTCGGTCATCACTGGAAAGAGAGGCCCATTGGACTTGCAAACTTTATATGCCCCAGTACAGGGGAACGCCAGGGCCAAAAAGGGGGAGTGGGTGGATAGGGGGGTGGGGGGGGAGGGTATGGGGGACTTTTGGGATAGCATTGGAAATGTAAATGAGGAAAATACCTGATAAAAAAGAAAAAAGGAAAAAAAAAAGAAGTGAGTTTAGCATTCTGCTTATTTTACAGGTAAAAGATCTAGAAAAATAAAAATGAAGGAGATTGGAGAAAGGTTACTCCTTGAAAATACATTCAGAATGCTCTGATTTTTCTCTGCTTCCTTCTAATATGATAGTAGCCTTCTATTGTTTCAACTCCACATAAAGAAATGTGGCTAGGAACTGTGCTGGAAAGAGAAGGCAGGCATATATTCAGGAGCTCAGGCAGAGGACATCCAGAGGCTTCCACCTGTGACAAAAAGACATCTTCATCATTCGACTTGTGAGCAGCTACTCCATCTGGCCTGCAATGCCTAACTCCACACACCAAACCTTATGTTTGTAAAGGTTCACAAGATCCAAGTAGACAGTTGTGAAACGGAAACAACAGAGCCAGAGATACTAGCTTTGAATAATGAGAAAGGATGGTGCCAACAGCTGGCCCTTGCATGCTCGGACAGTACTTTTCAGACTCCCATACTGTTCCTGCTCAGGATTCCATGCCAGATGGTGCAGGGAACAGGCTGGAGGAAGAGTTAGGGTGGGTGTTTGTGTGCAAAACTATGTCTCTCTCTCTCTCTCTCTCTCTCTCTCTCTCTCTCTCTCTGTCTGTCTCTCTCTCTGTGTCTCTCTGTCTCTCTCTCTGTCTGTCTCTCTCTGTCTCTGTCTCTCTCTGTCTCTCTCTCTCTCTCTCTCTCTCTCTCTCTCTCTCTCTCTCTCTCTCTGTGTGTGTGTGTGTGTGTGTGTGTGTGTGTGTGTGTGTGTATGTGTGTGAGTGTGTGCGCACATGCCCAGGCAGCATAAATGACTTGTTAGTTGATGAAACTGCAAGTTAATTTCATTTTTACAGAGATGAAGAAAGGTAATCAGGGAAGGATACATTCTACAAGATCACACAGGCAATAACTTACTAAGGCTCTTAAAGTCTAGCTTCATAATGTGTCTTATAGCCGGGCGTGATGGCGCACGCCTTTAATCCCACCACTAAGGAGTCAGAGGCAGGTGGATTCTGAGTTCAAGAGCAGCCTGGTCTACAAAGTGAGTTCCATGACAGCCAGGGCTATACACAGAAACCCTGTCTTGAAAATCAAAACAAACAAACAAAAAAAAAATGTGTCTTATTTCTATTACATACCCTTAGAAATCTCCTGCAATATTTACATTCTGTGATTGTTTTACTTGATATACATAACTTTTACATGGCAAACTTTTCATTGTACAAAATGTGTAATTTTAAGTAAGCAAACTCCTCATTTCTGTTTCCCAGCACATACTCATAAGGTATAGACATAATGGAAACAACAGGATGGCCTTGAAGAATTACCCGTAGATTAATATTTATTTGAATCTGATAGAGTTATCTCTCAGAGTCAAAAACTAAGAGATAACGTAGTATACTAAATTGCAAACTCTCTAGTTTTGTGCTTTTCAACTGTCTGTCCCGCTCTGGGGAACTTTGTTAAAAAATGCCAGTGACTGAATGTTACCCCTACAATTTCCTGTTAATCTTATCTGGAGAAAACCAGCTTTCTCTAATGTGTCATCAAGACTGATATATTCTTTTCAACCTTTGAGTATGAGGAACAAGACCAATATGTAAATCTTATCCCAAAAGGTCAGTGGTAGGAAGATTTATTTCTTTATTTAAACATCAAGAAAAAATGTCTGAGAAACACTCAGTCACAGTTGCTAAATTCAAGGACTGTCACTAACGAATTAAAAGCTAATGTATTTTTATATGGACAAAAGTTATGCTGCTGGAAGCATAAATATAAAATTTGGGGGACTGTTTCTTTGTAATTAATTCCATACATATGAAAGCTCAGTTTTGTGCTTATATGAACATAAGTTACAACAGTTGATACAATTACTCTGTTTTATGACAGGTGCTGCACTTTCAGTCCATCACATTTATTAACTCCTTCAATCTTTACATCATTACCCTAAGGTATGTGTTGCTATTTTTCTCATTTAAAACATGTTAAAACCAAAACACAGGTATTTCAAGTTTCTCTGTGTCATAGGGGTAAAAAGCCATGGTTAAAATCCATGGAATCTGGCTGCAGGATCCAAGAACATAGCCTTCAACCTATACTGCGCTGTCTTAGTTAGAGTTAATTGCTATGAAGAGACAGCATGGCCACTACACCTGTTATAACAGAAATCATTTATTTTGAGCTCACAGTTTCCAAAGTTTATTCCACTAATGTCATAGTAGGAAGCATGGCAGCATGCAGGGAGACATGGTGCTGGAAAAGGAGCTCATAGTTCTTCATCATGATTTGCAGATAGCAGGAGACTATATACCACACTGAACATAGTTTAAGCACATGAGGCCTCAAAACCTACTCTTACAGTGACACTTTACCTTTAAGAAAGACTATTCCAAGGCTTTGCCTCCTAATAATGACACTCCTTATGGGCTAAGCATTCAAATATATGATTCTACAGGGGCCATTCTTATCAAACTACCACATGCACATAATACTTAATATTTACCTAAGCACTTTAGAGTATGAGTTTTCATACTTGCTGATCTACAAGTATTGCTGTACTCTAATGAAATATACAAGTGCTCTTATTATCACCTGAAGAGAGCGTCAAAATTGAAATGTTCAACCATGCAAGATTAATCAGGAAAAAAATGCATACTTCTATTTTCACATGGAGAACATTTCTCATTTCCTCTCCTAAGAAAATGTCTTCAGTAAGAAACTATTTACTAATGTTTAATATCAACATAAAATTAAGGAAGCACATGCAAACAAGTTATTTGTAATTTTCCTTTGGACTTCATATCTTTGTTTTAATCAAACTGTATTTTAAAAAAATTAAGAAGCAAAAGCAAAACATTGAAGCCTTTTCTCTTCAATGCTTATCCACATTCTCTCTGCTTTAAGCCTTCTCTCATCCCTTAACTTAATCTTTCTTCATCTTCAGGATGTCCAGTGTCTTCCTCTTGCTTCTGATAAGTCAAATTCCACCACCTTAGTCCAATTCCTGTAAACTGGTAACGCCACAACCATTCACTAGGTATTCTTTTTCTTTTTATCTTTAAAATTTTAAATCTAAGATAGCTCAATCAGTAACTAGCAAGGATAAGGACATGAATTCGGTCCCCAAGCTAGTTGTAGTAGTGCACATTTATAATCACAAAACTGTCAGGCAGCAATAGAAAGAGACCTAGGATTCACTGGCAAGTCAGCCTAACCTACTAGGCAATGAGAGAACCTAGCTCTCTGCACACACATACACCCTCTCTCTCAGATATATGAAAGGAAAGCTGGGAATAATGAATAAGTAATGAATAGTATCCAAGGAATGAAATTTGACGTTGCCTTCTTGCCTCAGAAGGCTTGCATACACATATTACATATTCATATGCACCCTATTGCCTAAACACACACACACACAGATACACAGACACACGGACACACACACACACTTGAATTCCTTTAGTGTCATTGTACTGGCCTGTAATCTGTGTCAACTTGGCACAATTTGGAATTATCACAGAAATAAAAAAGGAACTTCAGTTGAGGAAATGTCTCCAATAGATACAGCTGTAAGGAAGAGAAGAGCAAACGGTCATCTCCAAACCACAAGAGAGGTACTTGCTTCAAAGTACAAAACCCCTTTGCTCATTAAGGCATCAACACCAAATTAAATGAAATAAAGTAATCAAAACTGCTTTTATTTTATGCCAATAGATGCCAACGGATCAAATTATCTGCCTGACATTATTAATAAAACTAGTCAAAACAAGTTACCTCAAACAACCCATTCACTTCTCATGAGAGATATGGCTATGAACATCACTAGCCTTGCTAAATATAGAATGATATTCATCTTCCCAGCCATACACTGAAGTTATTGCACATAAACAAAAGAAGAAAAGTAGACTGCAAATTAATAATAAAACCTTTAAATAAAAAATCTATTTTTCCAAATCCAGCTATGGTACTAGCCTTTCTTGCAAAATTAGAAAAAGTATCAACTTTTCCATAGAAGAAATACTTCAGAGAAGCTTATGGTTCTCAAGTCCAACATTGCATAGTGAAGCACACATAAGCACAGTCAAAATACTGGCCATCAAGCACCTTCTCGGAAGGACAGAAACATTTCAGGAAAATGGAATGGCACATCAAATGACCAGAACTATTAATTTTTTAAACTGTGACGTCTTCTTGGATAATATATACAAAACTGGTAAGCAAAGTAAAAGAAAAACATTAAATGAAATTAAAGCAATATTATAATACACTTGAAGTTCTAGACAGACTTGAAGAAGACCATCTGCAAGATTTCATCCAATATCTAGGCCATTCTCCTTACGTACCTTTGAAAGATTCCACAAGAAGATATAATTAAGGTTAATATAATCCTAATTGACATATGAAAATTCACAGTGACAACCTTTGTTATATTAAACATGCTCTAATTAACAAAGCACTGTTGGTATATCATTCTTATTTTTTAATTAGATTTTTTTAATTTACATTTCAAATGTTATCCCCTTTCCTACTTTCCCCTCTGAAAATCCTATCCCCTCCCCCCTCCCCCTGCTCCTCAAACCAATCACTCCCACTTCCTGGCCCTAGCATTCCCCTATACTGGGCCTAGAACCTTCACAGGACCAAGGGCATCTCCTTTCATTGATGACCAACTAGGCCATCCTCTGCTACATATGCAGCTAGAGACATGAGTCACAACATGATTCCTTTGATTAGTGTTTTAGACCCAGGGAGCTCCATAAGTACTGGTTAGTTCATACTGTAGTTCCTTCTATGCAGCTGCAAAACTCTTCAGCTCCTTGGGTAATTTCTCTAGCTCCTTCATTGGAAACCTTGTGCAATCCAACCATCCAATGGATGACTGTGAGCACCCAATTCTGTACTTGCCAGGCACTGGAAGAGCCTCTCAGGAGAGAGCTATATCAGGCTTCTGTCAGGAAAATCTTGATGGCATCTGCAATAGTGTCTGGGATTGGTGGTTATATGTGGAATAGATCCACAGGTGGGGCAGTCTCTGGATGGTCATTCCTTCAGTCTCTGCTCTGAACTTTGTCTCTGTAACTCCTTCAATGGGTATTTGTTCCACGTTCTAAGAAGGATCAAAGTATTCACACTTTGGTTTTCCTTCTTCTTGAGCTTAATATATTTTGCAAATTGTATCTTGAGTATTTTGAATTTCTGGGCTAAAATCCACGTACCAGTGAGTACACATCATGTGTCTTCTTTTGTGGTTGAGTAACCTGACACAGGAGGATATCCTCCAGATCCATCCATTTGTCTAAGAATTTCATAAATTCATTGTTTTTAATAGCTGAGTAGTACTCCATTGTGTAAATGTACCACATTTTCTGTATCCATTCCTCTGTTGATGGACATCTGGGTTTTTTAGAACTTCTGGCTGTTATAAATAAGGCTGTTTTGAATATAGTACAGCATGTGTCATTACAAGTTGGGACATCTTCCGGGTATATGCCCAGGAAAGGAATTGATGGATCTTCTGGTAGTAGTATGTCCAATTGGTTGTATCAGATTGCAATCCAACCAGCAATGAAGGGGTGTTCCTCTTTCTCCACATCCTCACCAGCATCTGCTGTCACCTGAGTTTTTAATCTTAGCCATTCTGACTGGTGGTGTAAGGTGGAATCTCAGGGTTGTTTTGATTTGCATTTCCCTGCTGATTAAGGATGTTGAACATTGTTTTAGGTGCTTCTCAGCCATTCGATATTTCCCTAATGAGAATTCTTTGTTCAGCTCTTTACCCCATCTTTAATAGAGTTAGTTGGTTTTCTGGAGTCCAACATCTTGAGGTATTTATATATATTGCATATTAGACCCCTATCAAATTTAGGAATGGTAAAGATTTTTTCCAAATTGGTTGATTGCCATTTTGTCTTATTGACAGTGTCCTTAGCCTTAGAGAAGGTTTGCAATCTAATGAGGTCCCATTTGTCTATTCTTGATCTTATAGCACAAGCCATTGCTGTTCCGCTCAGGAATTTTTCCCCTGTGCCCATATCTTCGAGGCTTTTCCTGACCTTCTCCTCTGTAAGTTTCAGTATCTCTGGTTTAATGTGGAGTTACTTGATCGACTCAGACTTGAACTTTGTACAAAGAGATAAGAATGGATCAATTCGCATTCATGATAACCACCAGTTGAGCCAGCACCACTTGTTGAAAATGTTCTTTTTTTCCACTGGATGGTTTTAGCTCCCTAGTTAAAGATCAAGTGATCATAGCTGTGTCGGTTCATTTCTGGGTCTTTAAATCTATTCCGTGGATCTACCTGTGGTCCAGTACCACAGTTTTTTATCACAACTGCAGTATAGTAGAGCTTGAGGCCAGGGATGGTGATTGCAACTGAAGTTATTTTATTGTTGAGAAGTTTCTGCTATCCTAGGTTTTTTGTTATTCCAGATGAATTTGCAAATTGCCCTTTCTAACTCTGTGAAGTATTGAGTTGGAATTTTGATGGGTATTGCATTGAATCTGTAGATTGCTTTTTGGCAAGATGGCCAGTTTTACTATATTAATCCTGCCAATCCATGATCATGGGAGATCTTTCCATCTTCTGAAATCTTCTTTGATTTCTTTCTTCAGAGACCTGAAGATTTTACCATACAGATCATTCACTTCCTTAATTAGAGTCACAACAAGGTATTTTATATTACTTGTGACTAATGTAATGGTTATTGTTAGCCTAATTTCTTTCTCAGACTGCTTATCCTTTTTGTAGAGAAAGGCCACAGATTTGTTTGGGTTAATTTTGTATCCAGCTACTTCACTGAAGTTGTTTATTTCTGGAGCAATATTTGGGGACACTTATATGTACTATCATATCATCTGCAAAGAGTGGTATTTTGACTTCTTCTTTTCCAATTTGTATTCCCTTGATCTCCTTTTGTTATCTAATTGCTCTGGCTAGGATTTCAAGTACTATATTGAATAGGTAGGGAGAAAGTGGGCAGCCTTGTCTAGTCCCTGATTTTAGTGGGATTGCTTCCAGTTTCTCACCATTTAGTTTAATGTTAGCTACGGGTTTGATGTATATTTCTTTTATTATATTTAGGTATTGGCCTTGAATTCCCAATCTTTCCAAGACTTTTATCATGAACAGGTATTGGATATTGTCAAATGCTTTCTCAGCATCTAATGAGGTGATCATGTGGTTTTTGTCTTTGAGTTTGTTTATATACTGGATTACATTGATGGATATCTGTATATTGAATCATCCGTGCATGCCTGGGATGAAGCGTACTTGGTCAGGATGGATGATCGTTTTGATGTGTTCTTGGATTCGGTTAGCAAGAATTTTATTGAGTATTTTTGCACCAATATTCATAAGGGAAATTGGTGTGAAGTTATGTTTCCTTGTTGGGTCTTTGTGCTGTTTAGGTATCACAGTTATTGTGGCTTCATAGAACAAATTGGGTAGAATACCTTCTGTTTCTATTTTGTGTAATAATTTGTGGAGAATTGGAATTAGGTCATCTTTGAAAGTCTTATAGAACTCTGCACTAAACCCAACTGGTCCTGGACTTTTTTTGATTGGGAGGCTATTAATGATTGTTTCTATTTTTATGGGATATGGGACTTAATTTACTAAGCTGATCCTGCTTTAACTTTGGTACCTGGTGACTGTCTAGAAAATTGTCCATTTTATTCAGGTTTTCCAGTTTTGTTGAGTACAGACTTTTGTAATAGGATCTTACGATTTTTTTTTCTTTTTTGTATTTCCTCAGATTCTGTTATTGTCTCCCTTCTCACTTCAGATTTTGTTAATTAGGATATTGTCCCCGTGCCCTCTACTTAGGATGGATAAGGGTTTATCTGTCTTATTGATTTTCTCAAAGAACCAGCTCCTGGTTTGGTTGATTATTTGTATAGATCTTTTTGTTTCCCCTTGGTTGATTTAAGCCCTGAGTTGGATTATTTCCTGCAATCTACTCCTCTTGGGTGAATTTGCTTTCTTTTGCTCCAGAGCTTTTAGGTGTGCTGTCACAGAGCTACTTTATGCTCTCAATAGTTTCTTTTTGGAGTTACTCAAGGGTATGAGTTTTCCTCTTAGGACTGCTTTCACTGTGTCCCATAAGTTTGGGTATGTTGTAGCTTCATTCTCATTAAACTCTTAAAAAGACTTTATTTATTTATTTCTTCCGTGACCAAGTTATCATTGAGTAGAGTGTTGTTCAGCTTCCATGTGTATGTGGGTTTTCTATTATTTATGCTGTTATTGAAGATCACCCTTAGTCTGATAGGTTGCATGGGATTATTTCAATATTTTTGTATCTGCTGAGGACTGATTTGTGACTGATTGGTCAGTTATGGAGAAGGTACCATGAAGTGCTGAGAAGATGCTATATCCTTTTGTTTTAGAATAAAATGTTCTATAGGTATCTGTTAAGTCCATTTGTTTCAAAACTTCTGTTAGTTTTTCTGTATCTCTGTTTGGTCTCTGTTTCCAGGATATGTCCATTGATGAGAGTGGGGTGTTGAAGTCTCCCACTATTATTGTGTGTGGTGCAATGTATGCTTTGAGCTTTACTAAAGCTGCTTTAATGAATGTGGATTCTCTTGCATTTGGAGCATGGGTGTTCAGATTTTACCTTTGATAAGTATAAAGTGTCCCTCCTTTTTTTTTTTTTTTTTTTTGATAACTTTAGGTTGAAAGTTGATTTTATTCGACATTAGGATGGCTATTCCAGCTTGCTTCTTTGAACAGTTTGCATGGAAGATTGTTTTCCAGCCTTTTTCTCTGAGGTAGTATCTGTCTTTGTCCCTGAGGTGGGTTTCCTGTAAGCAGCAAAATGTTGGGTCCTGTTTATGTAACCAGTCTGTTAGTCTATGTCTTTTTATTGGGGAATGGAGTTCATTGATATTAAGAGATATTAAGGAAAAACTGTTGCTTCCTGCTATTTTCGTTGTTAGAGTTGGGATTCTGTTCTTGTGGCTATCTTATTTTAGGTATGTTGAAAGATTACTTTCTTGCTTTTAACAGGATATAGTTTCCCCTTTTGTTTTGGAGCTTTCCCTTTATTATCCTTTGAAGGGCTGGATTCATGGAAAGATATTGTGTGAATTTGGTTTTGTCATGAAATATTTTGGTTTCTCCATCTATAACTGAGAGCTTTGCTGGGGATAGTAGCCTGGAATGGCATTTCTGTTCTCTTAGGATCTGTATAGCATCTGTCCAGGATCCGGCTTTCATATTCTCTGATGAGAAGTCTTGTGTAGTTCTAATAAGTCTGCCTTTATATGTTACTTGCCTTTTTCCCTTACTGCTTTAAATATTGTCTTTGTTTAGTGCATTTGGTTTTTCCATTATTATGTGTTGGGAGGAATTTTTTTCTGGCCCAGTCTATTTGGAGTTCTGTAGGCTTCTTGTATGTTCATGGGCTTCTCTTCCTTTAGGTATGGGAAGTGTCCTATAATTTTGTTGAAGATATTTACTGACCCTTTAAGTTGATAATCTTTGCTGCTCTCTTCTTTAGCTATTATCCATAGGTTTGGTCTTCTCATTGTGTCCTGGATTTACTGAATGTTTTGAATTAGGATCTTTTTACATTTTGCATTTTCTTTGATTGTTGTGTCCATCTGCACCTGAGATTCTCTCTTCCATCTCTTGCATTCTGTTGGTGATGCTTGCATCTATGGCTCCTGATTTCTTTCCTAAGATTTCTATCTCCAGAGTTTTCACCCTTTGTGATTTCTTTATTGTTTCTTCTTCTATTTTTAGATTCTGGATGGTTTTATTCAATTCCTTCACCTGTTTGGTTGTGTTTTCCTGTAATTCTTTGAGGGATTTTAGTGTTTCTTCTTTAAGGGCTTCTACCTGTTTAGCTGTTTTCGCCTGTATTTCTTTAAGAAAGTTATTAATGTCCTTCTTACAATCCTCTACCAGCATCATGAGCTAATATTTTAATCCGAATCTTGCTTTTCCAGTGTTTTGGGGTATACAGGAGTTGCTGTGGTAGGAGTACTGGGTTCTGATGATGCCAAGTAGTCTTGGTTTCTGTTGGCAAAATTCTTACATTTGCCTTTTGCCATCTGGTTGCTGCAGACCCTTTTTGGTCCCTGACTGTGTAGAACAGGTCTCTAGTTGCACTGACAAAAAGTTACAACACAAGAGAGTGTGTAGAATCTGAGTGTAATTTTTCAAGTCGAGCATCAAACTTTTTATACAGAAGAGCGACAAGAAACCAGGTGAGATACATCCTCCGAGTTACAGTGACACAATACAAAAGGAATGTATACATCAAAAGAAGGCGGGGACCAGGCAGTTGCCACTAAGAAAGGAGCCAGGTGTAATACTAGTCTATTGTTAAGCCCACCACCCGGGGTTCTTAGTAAATGCCTGATTATGAGGTTTCTTTGGGCCTAGAGAAGAAACCTGTCTCAGGGGGATTCCCTAACTCTTTCATGGTAAACCTACCTATTCGCTAGGCCATTGTGAATTCTCTTGTCTGGGTAAGACTGGCTATTGTCCCAAATAAACACTCTGCAGACCAGCCCTGATCTATTCCGGCTCCATTCTTTGTAATGCCTAATTAGTTTCACCTTCTCCACTAGAAGTAAATTTGGATGTTACTGAATAGATAACCTTCTTACTGAATTCCTACTGAATTCGAAGTTTGTTGGCTTCAAGGATTTTCTAGGATGTTGGAACACTGGCAAAGGCTTAGCTATGTCAGAATTCAATCTTTAAAGGCACTTAAAATAATACTAAAAGAGAGCATGTGGATCCATACACCAGACTAACTCGGGGATAGGGTATGAGTATACGAGTTATGAGAATGCCTGGTTTCAGGAGGTTGAGTTTCCTTGAAACTCCCTGCCTCATGAGTGCTTCCATGCCTCTCGGCCTGCCAAGCAGACTTCACTGGAGTGTGCGTAGCATCTGGTAATCTCTGGTGTTAGATATACTAGCTGTCTCTGGCTGGAGCATGTTTCTCTTCAGTCTGTAAGCCTATGTCAGCACTTCAGAGAGACCAGCTTTCTCCTGGCAAGACCAGTGCACAGAGGGCTGTGGAACCGCCCCACCTCCTAACTGGGGATGTAAACCCATAGTAGGACCGTGTAGGAGAAGCTCAATTGCTTCTGTGGCCCATGCTTTTCTGAGTGGACATGCCTTAGAGAGACACCAGAGAGAAAATGAAAATCTCTCTGAGACCTGGGATCAGAACACTCCCTGGAGGCAAGCTCTCCTCTGGCAGGGAACTAAGTATATCATTCTATCTATTGATTACAAGTAAATATACTTAACATACAATCAATATAATTAAGTCTTTCTATACAATGTGTTCCTTTTGCAAATATTTACCCCTTTGTTACTTTCATTCAATACTTTTCTCTAATAAATATTGGATTTCAATTTGATACAAGACCTAATTATAATCAATACTAATTTAAGAAATAGAAGACCCTTGAAGGGAATTAAATACAAAGGCTTATTTATAACACTTCTCCTCATCTGCATGCAATATGACATTTAGTTCACCCGAGGCATTTTGATGCTTGGGAACAACTCCAGAGACTAACAACACCACATTTAGTTTGCAATACAATTCAGAGTTTATAAACCACATCATTTGTTTTCATACTATTAGATGTTCATAAAACTGTCCTGAGTCTGTTTTAATTATCTACATTTGACAGATGAAAGACCTGGGTAATTAGTGAACTTCCAATATTTTATGGTTGGGAGACTATTAATGACTGCTTCTATTTCTTTACCAGCGATAGGACTGTTAAGATCATTAATCTGATCCTGATTTAACTTTGATAACTGGTATCTCTCTAGGAAGTTGTCCATTTCATCCAGGTTTTCCTATTTTGTTGAGTATAGCCATTTGTAGTAGGATCTGATGATGTTTTGGATTTCCTCATGATCTTTTGTTATATCTCCATTTTCATTTCTGATTTTGTTAATTAGGATACTGTCCCTGTGCCATGTACTTAGTTTGGCTAAGGGTTTATCTATCTTGTTGATTTTCTCATAGACTCAGCTCCTGGTTTGGTTGATTCTTTGGATAGTTCTTTCTGTTTCCACTTCGTTTATTTCAGCCCCAAGTTTGATTATTTCCTGCTATCTTGGGTGAATTTGCTTTCTTTCATTCTAGAGTTTCTAGGTGTGCTGTCAACTACTAGTGTATGCTCTCTCTTATTACTTTTTGGAGGCACTCAGGTCATGGCTGAGTTTTCCTCTTAGGACTGCTTTCATTGTGTACCATAAGTTTGGGTATGTTGTGGCTTCATTTTCATTAAACTCTAAAAAGTCTTTAATTTCTTTATTTATTCCTTGAACAATGTATCATTGAGTAGAGTGTTGCTCAGTTTTCATGTGAATGTTGGCTTTCTATTATTTATGCTGTTATAGAAGATCAGCCTTAGTCTGTAGTGATCTGATAGGCTGCATGGGATAATTTCAATATTTTTGGTTCTATTGAGGCATGTTTTGTGAACAATTATATGGTCAGTTTTGGAGGAGGTACCATGAGGTGCTGAGAAGAAGGTATATCCTTTTGTTTTAGGATAAAATGTTCTGTAGAAATTTGTTAAATCCATTTGTTTCATAATTTCTGTTATTGTCCATGTGTCTCTGTTTTTTTTTCTGTTTCCAAAATTTGTCCAATGGTGAGAGTGGGGTGTTGAATTCTCCCACTATAATTGTGTGAGATGAAATGTGTGATTTGAGTTTTACTTAAATTTCTTTAATGAATGTGGCTTCCCTTGCATTTGGAGAATAAATATTTAGAATTCAGAGTTCATCTTGATGGATTTTACCTTTGCTGCATATGAAGTGCCCCTCCTGGTCTTTTTTGATAACTTTGGGTTGGAAGTCAACTTTATTCGATATTAGAATGGCTACTCCAACTTGTTTCTTTGGACCATTTGCTTGGAAATTTGTTTTCCAGCCTTTTGCTCTGAGGTAGTGCCTGTCTTTATCCCTGAGATAGGTTTCCTGTAAGCAGCAAAATGTTGGGTCCTGTTTTTTGGCCAGTCAAATAGTCTATGTCTTTTTATTGGGAAATTGAGTCCATGGATGTTAATAGAAATCAATGGAAAGTAATTGGTGTTTCCTGTCATTTTTGTTGTTAAAGGTGGGAATCTGTTCTTGTGGCTGTCTTCTTTTAGTTTTGTTAAAGGATTACTTTCTTGCTTTTTCTAGGGTGTAATTTCCATCTTTGTACTGGTGTTTTCCCTTGATTATTCTTTGAAGGGCTGAATTCGTGGAAAGATATTGTGTGAATTTGGTTTTGTCATGGAAAACTTTGGTTTCTCTATCTATGGTAATTGAGAGTTTTGTTGGGTATAGTAGCCTGGGCTGACATTTCTGTTCTCTTAGTGTTTGTATAACATCTGTTCAGGATCTTCTGGCTTTCATAGTCTCTGGTGAGAAGTCTGAAGTAATTCTAATAGGCCTGCCTTTATATGTTTCTTGACCTTTTTCCCTTATTGCTTTTAATATTTTTGTCTTTATTTAGTGCATTTGTTGTTCTGATTATTATGTATCAGGAGGAATTTCGTTTCTGGTACAGTCTATTTGGATTTTTGTGGGCTTCTTGTATGTTCATGGGCATCTCTTTCTTTAGGTATGGGACGTTTTCTTTTATAATTTTGTTGAAGATATTTGCTGGCCCTTTAAGTTGAAAATCTTAAGTTGAAATTCTCATCTCCTCCTTTTATCTGTAGGTTTGGTCTTCTCATTTTGTCCTGGATTTCCTGGATGTTTTGAGTTAGTATCTTTTTGCATTTTGCATTTTCTTTGATTGTTGTGTCCATGCTTCCTATGGAATCTTCTGCACCTGAGATTCTCTCTTCCATCTCTTGTATTCTGTTGCTGATGCTCACATCTATGGTTCCTGATTTCTTTCCTAGTGTTTCTATTTCCAGAGTTGTCTACCTTTGGATTTTCTTCATCGTTTCTACTTCAATTTTTAGATCTTGGATGGTTTTGTTCAATTCCATTGCCTGTTTGGTTGTGTTTTCCTGTAGTTCTTTAAGGGATTTTTGTGTTTCTTCTACCTGTTTAGCAGTTTTTGTCTGTAGTTCTTTAAGGACTTCTTCCTGTTTAGCAGTGTTCTCCTGTAATTCCTTAAGGGATTTTTGTGTTTCCTCTTTAAGGGCTTCTACCTATTTAGCAGTGTTCTCCTGTACTTCTTTAAATGAGTTATTAATGCCTTTCTTAAAATCTTCTACCACCATCATGAGATATGATTTTAAATTCACGTCTTGCTTTTTGGGTGTGTTGGGGTATTCAGGACTTGTTGTGGTGGACATACTGGGTTCTGATGATGCCCAGTGTTCTTGGTTTCCTTTAGTAAGATTCTTATGTTTGCCTTTCACCATCTGAAAATCTCTGGTGTTAATGTTCAATCTATCTCTGGCTGGAGCTTGATGCTCCTGTGATTCTTTTAGCCTCTGCCAGCACTGCTGGAAGTCCAACTCTCTCCTGAGTTCCAGTGGTCAGAGCACTCTCTGCAGGCAAGCTCTCCTCTTTCAGGGCAGGTGTATAGCAGTCTGGAGCTCTGATCCACCTCCTGAATTCTGGGGTTAGAACTCTCCCAGTAGGCCTACTCTCCTCTGGCAAGGACTGTTCCCAGGGGTCAGGATCTCAGCTCCACCTCCTGGCTGAGGATGAAAGTATGATGGGACCTTGACCAAGAAGCTCTTGCTTCTATAGCCCACGTGCTCTCAGGTGATCAGGAGGTCCTGGGTGTGCTAGGGGTCCTGCAGTGTGGCTAGTCCTCTGGTGTCCTAGACATCCCAGCCCGAGTTCATGCAGAAGATGGCAAGGCTGGCCTGACCTGAATGATCCCAACCTCTGGTTGGGCATGGTTACTTTGTCCCTGTTCCTGCTGGCACAAGACCCTCCGAGATTCTTTGGAGCTGATGTTGTGTTCCACTCACCGGTGATCCAGAGGTGATCCCTAGGTCCTGAAGCGGGGAGAGCACTCTGGAGCCCTTAGTGGCCTCCGCTGTGCTCAGAAGGAAGATGGCGGGGTGGCCCCGACTCAAGAGAACTAATATTCTTATATACAACTTCATTTAAAATAATCATAATAGTCTTCATATTCAGAAATCAAACTTCAAGTATTGTACTTCTCTGGACCCTGCAACATAAGCCATGGCTTTCATTAGTCTTCTCACAGCTGTCTCATCCTTTGGAGGCCAGAAAACAGAGATATGTCAGAGGAAAGGCAAACTAGGTCAGACTAGAGGCAGAGACCCAGTTGGGGGGAAAAGTCCATTAGCATTTCTAACACAGGAATGTTGTACACTTAGAACTGAATATCTGGCAATAGTAAAGTCCAAGAAAACCCACAGGAAATTTCAAACAGCCCTTTTTTCAGAAAGTCACTGAATGGAAGACACAAGAGAGATGGCAGAGAATGAACATAGAACAATATTGTACATGGAGGGTAATTCTATTTGTGATAAGATGAAAAACTGTGGAAATAAGCTTTGAAACTGAAGTGTAAGGGAAGAAGAATAAAGAATAAAGAAAATGTGATCTATACATAGTAGATTTTTATTTAATGATAAAGAACAAAGTCATTGTCAGAAAAACATATAATGAAGTAGAGGAGGGTCTACTAGGACCAGAGATCAGGAACATAAGTTTGTAACAGGGAGTAAACACAGTCACAGCATCTTATGTATATTCATGGCATATCATAATTGCACCTATTATTTTCTACAATTAATATACACCGATAAAGTTCCAATGTGGCTAGTTACTAAGTTTCTCATGGGGGGCAAATTACCATTCCTTTCTATGCCTCAGCTGAGTACAACCTCACAGATCTAAGCATGAATAATGTTTAAGTGATATGGATATCATCTTGTGGGTATTATCAAAAAAGTAAATTCCCTAGATCATCTACTCTTCTTAAACTGAACACTAAGCCATTCATTAAAAAATAGTCTTTATAATATTAATTGTTATGAAGAACATTTTGAAAGACCTTAGTAAAAAAATTAAAATACAGGTTGTTGGGAGAAGGAAATGTGAAGGTGATCATATTTTATTGTATATGCATGAAGTTATCAGAAACAAAATTTTATAAGGAAAATGATTCCATTAGAACTAAACTGTTGCCAGTGTAGTGGTGCATGCCTTTAATTAATGCCTTTAATTTCTGTGTTTGAGGCCAGCCTGGTCTACAGAGTGAGTTCCAGGACAGCCATGGCTACACAGAGAAACCCTGTCTTGAAAAAACAAAATAACAAAAAAACAAACAAAAAAAGAACTAAACTGTTAGCTATTTCTTATTATGTGCATGACTTATTAAATAAGAAAAATAAGTATCTAGGAAAAGGAAAAACATGAAGGGAGACAAGAAAAGTAAAAGGGAAACAGGAACCTGGAGAATAGAGAAAATGACACTGACACAATATTTTTACAAATTCTTTCTATAATATTATATTAGTTTTAAATATTTCATTGTGTAAGTTGGCTTCACACATATTAGTAAAAATAAAAATGACCACACAAACTATGTGGATAAGCATGAACACAGACTCACCCCAAACAACAGGGTATATACTAAGATAATACTTAGAAACAAGATACTGCTTATCCACTGTACATTATTTTTAAAATATTTTAATTTTAAGAGTTTCCATTTTAAAAATATTCTAATTCTTTTATGTGACTAATTCCCCATTAACCCATAAATTATACACCAAACTGGTGCAAGTTTTAGAATTTTTAAGCACTTACTCCTATATCTCTAATAAATCCTGAAGAATGTGTTATCATTTCTCAAGATAATGAAAATGGTTTAAGATTTAAAACTGAAGTATAATGGCACATTCTTAGACATGCTAAATATATATATATGACTTTTATTTCTATCAGCATATTAGTCCTGCAGATTAAGGACATGAAGCAACTTATATACCTGTGTAATTCTTCCCATGTCCAACTGGACTGCTCTTAGAAGTAGCATTCTTAATAATCATCACTATACAGCAGAACTTTGTGGAGACAGAACTGGACTTGATTTTAGGAACACCAGGAGAGCTGTCTTCATTGATACATCACCCTCTAAACCTACTTTTTACCCATAGTTGTTTATAATTAAGAGATGTAATTACCAATCAACTTAATATAAAATTGGATTCAAAGTATACTCAGTAACAATATGGGATAGACTCATGGAACATATTTGTGACATGAGAGTTTGGTTCAGGGATCAACAAAATGGAGAGAGAAGGATAGAAGGAGGAAGGAGAGGCAAGTATATATTATTAAAATTAACTTCTTTTTAGCCTTTTCTTGCCCTTAATCCATAAAATTTCAAAATTCTAAATAAGATACAAAGCTAGAATTTTCCTAGGCTTTAATATATCATTCCTTTCCCATCAATTAGTAACTCTAGAAGAGAAACAATAAAATCTGTTAAATAGAATAGAATATAAGAATAATAAAATCTTCCGGGGGTGGTGGTGCACACCTTTAATCCCAGCACTTGGGAGGCAGAGGCAGGTGTATTTCTGAGTTCGAGGCCAGCCTGGTCTACAGAGTGAGTTTCAGGTATCTTAATCTCACTTATAAATCACATAAGGTAATGACTATCTTACCTAGCAGTCAAAAGTTGATCTGATATATATTTGTACATTCATGCTGTATATTCATATTCATTATTATAAAGGACCAAGATATTTTCATTGATTCATATATGAAAATATCTTTCTAATATATATATTATAGAAAAGTTTACATTTCATTCAATCTGAGCCAGTGCTCTGAGCAAACCTTGGACACTAGCTCCATACCCACTCCCACAACATCCAGAAGAAGCTCAATTCCTAGGCACTCTACATGCCCATGATCATAGGTGAGGAGCCCACAACATCTACCTCAAAACCCCGACACTGGAAGTAACTGGGACCAGTGGGATCCAGGGACCCTGCAACCCCCACCCACACAGTGGCATGGATTCTTTCCAGTCTGAGCTGGTGCCCTGAGCAGACTGTAGGCACTACCTCTCCACCCAGTCCCAAAACATTCAGAAGAAGCTGGACTCCCAGGGACTCTGACATGCCTAGGATCATGGGATCTCAGGAGCTTGATCACACCAGGATTTCAGGATCCCAGAGGCAGCTTGACTCCCAAGAGTTCTGACACACCCAGGATGTCAGGATCACATGATCCCATAATCACAGGATCTCAAAGACAGCTGGACGATGAGGAGTTCTGACAAAACCAGGATCATAGGAGGGACAGACTCCAGTCAGAGACAAGGAGAGCAGGTACCACTAGGGATAACCAGATGGTGACAGAAGCATAAGAATGTAAGCAACAGAAACCAAGGTTACTTGGCATCATGAGAACTCAGTTCTCCCACCACAGCAAGTCCTGAATATACCATCACATCAGAAAAGCAAGATTTGGATCTAAAATCACCTTTCATAATGATGATACAGAATTTTAAGATGGAATTAAATAACTGCCTTAAAGAAAATACAGGAGAACACAGATGAGCAGGTAGAAGCCCAAAAAGAAATGCACCTCAGTTACAAAGACACTACCTCAGAGGAAAAGGCTAGAAAAATTTTTTCCAAGCAAATGGTCCGAAGAAACAAGCTGGAGTAGCCACTGTAATATTGAATAAAATCATATTTCAACCAAAAGTTATCAAAAAGGATGAAGAAGAACAATTCAGGAAAACGCAAGCAAACAGGTGAAGGAATTGAATAAAACCATCTAGTACCTAAAAATGGAAATAAAAAGAATAAAGAAATCACAAAGGGAGAAAACCCTGGAGATAGAAAAACTAGGAAAGAGATCAGGAGTCATATATGCAAGCATTACCAATAGAATACAGGAGATAGAAGGAGAATCTCAGGTGCAAAACATACCATAGAAAACACTGACAAAACAGTCAAAGAAAACTCAAAAAAAAAAAAAAGATCCTAACACAAAACATCCCTGAAATCCAAGACACAATGAGAAGATCAAATCTAAGGATAATAGGTATAGAAGAGAGCGAAGATTCCCAAATTAAAGGGCCAGTAAATATCTTCAAAAAAATTATAGCAAAAAATTTCCCTAACCTAAATAAAGAGACTCCCATAGACATATAAGAGGCCTACAAAACTCCAAATAGATTGGACCAGAAAAGAAATTCCTCCCGTCAAATAATAGTAAAAACACCAAATTCACAAAACAAAGAAAGAATACTAAAAACAGTAAGGGAAAAAGGTCAAGTAACATACAAAGGCAAACCTATCAAAATTACAATGGACTTCTTACCAAGAACTGTAAAAGCCAGAAGATCCTGGACAGATGTCATACAGACACTAAGAGAACACAAATGTCAGCCCAGGCAAAACTGTACCCAGCAAAACTCTCAATTACCATAGATGGAGAAACCAAGATATTCCATGACAAGGCAAAATTTACACAATATCTTTCCACAAATCCAGCCCTACATAGGATAATAGATGGAAAACACTAACACAAGGTGGGAAACTACACCCTAGCAAAAGTAAGAAAGTAATCTTTCAACAAACCCAAAAGAAGACAGCCACAAAAACATAGTTCTGCCTTTAACAACAGAAATAAAAAGAAATCAACAATCACTTTTCCTTAATACTTCTTTACAGCAATAGACTCAATTCTCCAATAAAAAGTCATAGAATAAAAAACCAGATATGTAAAAAGAACCCAGAATTTTTCTGCACACAGGAAATGCACCTCAGTTACAAAGACACTACCTCAGAGGAAAAGGCTAGAAAAAAATTTTCCAAGCAAATGGTCCGAAGAAACAAGCTGGAGTAGCCACTGTAATATTGAATAAAATCATATTTCAACCAAAAGTTATCAAAAAGGATGAAGAAGAACAATTCACACTGGTAAAGGAAAAATCTACCAAAACGAACTCTCAATTCTGACAATCTATGCTCTACAAGCAAGGGTACCCACATTCGTTTAAGAAACGTTACTAAAGCTCAAAGTAAGTATTGCACCACACACAATAATAGTGGAAAACTTCAACAACCCAACTGTCATCAATGGATAGATCACAGAAACAGAAATTAAACAGAGACACAGTAAAACTAACAGAAGTTATGAACCAAATGGATTTAAGAGATATCTGTAGAACATTTCATCCTAAAACAATAGAATATACCTTCTTCTCAACACCTCATAATACTTTCTCCAAAATTGACCAAAAAATTGGTCAAAAGCAGGCCTCCACAGATACAAGAAGATTAAAACAATCCCATACATCCTATAAGATCACGATGGATTAAGGCTAGTCTTGAATAACAACAGAAACAACAGAAATATCACATTAACATGGAAGCTTAACAACACTCTACTCAATGATAACTTGGTCAAGGATGAAAGAAAGAAAAAGGAAGAAAGGAAGGAAGGAAAGAAGGAAGGAAGGAAGGAAGGAAGGAAGGAAGGAAGGAAGGAAGGAAGGAAGGGGGAAGGGAAGGGAAGGGAAGAAGGGAAGGGAAGGGAAGGGAAGGGAAGGGAAGGGAAGGGAAGGGAAGGGAAGGGAAGGGAAGGGAAGGGAAGGGAAGGAAGGAGAAGGGAAGGGAAGGGGAAGGGAAGGGAAGGGGAAGGGGAAGGGAAGGAAAGGGAAAAGAAAAGAAAAGAAAAGAAAAGAAAAGAAAAGAAAAGAAAAGAAAAGAAAAGAAAAGAAAGAAGTTAATGACCTTTTAGAATTCAATGAAAATGAAGCCCCAACGTACCCAAAATTATGGGACACACTGAAAGAAGTGCTAAGAGGAAAACTGATAGGTCTGAGTGCCTCCAAAAAGAAACTGGAGAGAGCATACACTGGTCATTTAACAACACATATGAAAGCTCTCAAAGAAACAGAAGGAGTAGGAGGAATAATCCATTGCAGGGCTGAAATCAACCAAGTAGAAACAAAAACAACCATACAAAGAGTCAACAAAATGAGGAGCTGGTTCTTAAAGAAAATAAACAAGATAGATAAAGCCTTAGCCAGACTAACCAGAGGAAACAGAAACAGTGCCCAAATTAATAAAATCAGAAAGGAAAAGGGAAACAAGGAAACTGAAAAAAAAAAAAAAAATCAGATCCTACTACAAAACCCTACACTGAACCAAATTGGGAAATCTTGATGAAACTGACAATTTTCTAAACAGATACCAGTTGCCAAAGTTAAATCAGCATCAGATAAACCATCTAAAGTCTTCCATAACCCCTAAAGAAATAGAAGCAATCAATAAAAGTCTACCAATTCAAAAAAAAATCAAACAAAAAAAAAACAAAACAAACAAACAAAAAAAAAAAAACAAGGACAAGTTGGGTTTAGTGCAGAATCCTAGCAGACTTTCAAAGAAGACCTAATTACCAGTACTCTTCAAACTGTTCCACAAAACAAAAACAGAAGGAAAAGTACCCAATTTGTTCTATGAAGCCATAATCATGGTTATACATAAACCACACAATGACACAACAAAGAAAAATAACTGCAGACAAGTTTCCCTTGTGAATATTGATGCAAAAATACTCAATAAAATTCTCACAAACCAAATACAAGAACACATCAAAACAATCATTCACCATGATCAAGTAGGCTTCATCCCAGGGATGCAGGGATGGTTCAATATACAGAAATCTGTCAACATAATCCACTACGTAAACAAACTTAAAGGAAAAAAAAAAACCCACAGGATCATTTCATTAGATGCTGACAAAGCATTTTACAAAACTCAACATCCCTTCACGTTAAAAATTCTTGGAAAGATCAGGAATTCAAGGCCCACACCTAAACATAGTAAAAGCAACATACAGCAGACCAGTAACCAACTTCAAACTAAATGGAGATAAACATGAAGCAATCCCACTAAAATCAGGAACTAGACAAGGTTACCCACTTTTTCCCTATCTATTCAATATAGTACTTGAAGTTCTAGCTAGAGCAATTACACAACAAAAGAAGGTCAAAGGATACAAATTGGAAAGGAAGAAGTAAAAATATCACTATTTGCAGATGACATGATAGTGCACTATGACCCCCAAAATTGCACCAGAGAACTCCTATACCTGATAAACAACTTCAGCAAAGTGCCTGGATATAAAATTAATGCAAACAAATCAGTAGCCTTCCTCTACTTAAAGGATAAACAGACTGAGAAGAGAAACGATACCCTTCACAATAGTCACAAATAATATTACATTCCTTGGTGTGACTCTAACCAAGAAATTGAAAGATATTTATGACAAGAACTTCAAATATC
Organism: Mus musculus; assembly: GCF_000001635.26. Taxonomy (NCBI): domain Eukaryota; kingdom Metazoa; phylum Chordata; class Mammalia; order Rodentia; family Muridae; genus Mus; species Mus musculus. The sequence continues at coordinate 3,551,455 of NC_000075.6, read as the reverse complement.
TGAAGAAAGAAATCAAAGATCTAAGAAAATGGAAAGTTCTCTCATGCTCGTGGATTGCCAGGATTAATATAGTAAAAATTGCCATCTTGAAAAAAACCAATCTACAGATTCAATGCAATCCCTATCAAAATTCCAACTCAATTCTTCACAGAGTTAGAAAGAATAATTCTCAAATTCATTTGGAATTACAAATACCCCAGGATAGCAAAAACTGTTCTCAACAATAAAAGAACTTCTGGAAGAATTACCATCCCTGATGTATTATAGAGCAACAGTGATAAAAAAAAAAAAAAAAAAACTGCATGTTATTGGTTCAGAGACAAGCATGTAGATCAATGGAATAGAATTGAAGATCCAGAAATGAACCCATACACTTATGGTAATTTGATCTTTGACAAAGGAGCTAAACCCATCCAGCAGGAAATAAAAAGACAGCAACATTAAGAAATGTTGCGGGTTCACCTGGAGGTTGGCATGTAAAAGAATGCAAATCGACCTATTCTTCTCTCCTTGTACAAAGATCAAATCCAAGTGGATCAAGGACCTCCACGTGAAACCAGATACACTGAAACCAATAGAGGAGAATGTGGGGAAGAGCCTCTAATACATGAGCACAAGGGAAATTCTCCTGAACAGAACACCCTTGGCTTATGCTCTGAGATCAAGAATCAACAAGTCGGACCTCATAAAATTGCAAAGCTTCTGAAAGGCAAAGGACACTGTCAATAGGACAAAATTGAAACCAACAGATTGGGAAAAGATCTCTACCAATCTTATATCTAGTAGAGGCTGAATATCAAGGAGTTAGCCTCCAGAGGACCAAATAACACTATTAAAAAATGGGGTACAGAGCTAAACAAAGAATTCTTAACTCAGGAATACTGAATGGCCAATAAGCACCTAAAGAAATTTTCAACATTTTAGACATCAAGGATACGCAAATCACCTCACACAAGTCAAAATAGCTAAGATCAAAACGTGGGTGACAGAAGATGCTGGTAAGAATGTGGAGAAAGAGGAACACTCTTCCACTGCTTTTAAGATTCCAAACTTGTAAAAATCGCTTTCGAAATCAGTCTGGCGATTCCTCAGAAAATTGGGCATAGTACTACCTGAAGACCCAGCTTTGTCACTTCTGGGCATATACCCAAAAGATGCTCCAAAATATAACAAGGACACATGCTCCACTATCTTCACATCAGTCTTATTTGTGATAGCCAGAAGCTGACAAGAACTCAGATGTCCTTCAACAGAGGAATGGATACAGAATATGTGGTACATTTATACTACTAAAAACAATGAACTCATGAAATTCTTAGACAAATGGATGGAGCTAGAAAATATTATCCTGAGTGATGTAATCCAATCACAAAGGAACACACAGGGTATGCATTCACTGATAATTTCTTCTTAACCCAAAAGCTTGGAATACCCCAGATACAATTCACAGATCACCTGAAGCTCAAGAAGGAAGACCAAAGTGTGGGTGCTTCTCTCCTTCTTAGTAAGGGGCACAAAATAATCAAATAGGGAGACAAAGTGTGGAGCAGAGACTGAAGGAAAGGCCATCCAAAGACTGCCCCACCTGGGGATCCAACCCATATACAGTCATCAAACCTAGACACTATTGTGGATGCCAAGAAGTGCATGCTGACAGTAGCCTGATATAGCGGTATCCTGAGATGCTCTCCCAGAGTCTGACAAATAAAGACATGCATGCTCTCAACCAACCATTGGACTGAGCACAGTCCATTTGAGTCCCCAGTGGAGGAGTTAGAGGAAGGACTGAAGGAGCTGAAAGGGTTTGCAACCCCATAGGAAGAACAACAATATCAACCAACAGACACCACAGTACTCCCAGGGACTAAACCAAAAACCAAGGAGTACACATGGAGGGAACCATAGTTCCAGCTTTATATGTAGCAGAGGATGGCTTTGTCAGGCATCAATGGGAGCAGAGGCCCTTAGTCCTGTGAAGGCTTGATGCCCCAGTGTAGTGGCATTTGAGGAGGGGGAGGCAAGAGTGGGTGGGTGGGTGGGGGAAAACCCTCATAGAAGCACGAGAGGGGGGATGGGATAGAAGGTTTCAGGGGGTGGAACTGGGAAAGGGCATAACATTTGAAATATAATAAAGAAAATATCGAATAAAATAATTTTAAAAAGAGAAAAACTTAGATTGATTGAACAACTTGTACTAAAATGATCTTTCTGTCTTGTCTAATATAATTTTCATCATACTTAATAGTTACATTAATAATTATATTTTTGCATTATTAATGTAGCTATTGAAGGGTAAATATCACAGCTCTATAATTGAAATAAGTGGATATATGTTTCAGCTTGGTGTTTGTGATCTACTTTACCTTGATTTTACTTAATAGTAAAGATTACTAGATTGACAAAGAAATTTACATTTACAAGTTAAGTTAATATTTGATACCCTTTATCTTTTTCCACCTTTGATAGTTAGTTTTAATAGGTAATTTGATACAATCTAGAATCTCTAGAAAAGAAATTTACAATGGGAGATTCTTCAAATCAGGTTAGACTCTGGGGGTTGCAGTGGGGACATACATAATGTACATTAATTGATCTTTGAAGAACTAGTGCACCCGGAGTGGCATTATTCTCTATGTAAGGGATCTCTGCTTATTAACTTTACAGAAGGGGGTGAGCGCTAGCAAGTCTGAATGCAATGTCTCTTTCAAAACAGGACTATTTGCTTGAAATTCCTGCCTTTAGTTTCCCATAATGATAGACTGTGACCTGGGTCTGTACACTGAAATCCCTTCTCCTGTGAAGTTCTTGTCATTGTATTGTCCTGCAGCAACAGAAATGAAGCCAGGGTAAACATAACCTTGAGTGTGCAGCTACTAAAGGAGAGGAGACGCAAGCAAGAAGCATTGATAACACCAGCCACTAATGAGTCCTGAGTCTTCTCCACTGTCCCTCAGGAAAGAACAGTTAGGCTTGACTTCCCATACATCCACTTGGAGAAAGAATTTTATTTAAAACAAAAAAAAGGCAATTTTTCTTTGAGATACATTCATAATGACAGTAAGTTTGCACAAGAGAGAAAAAAAAAGGAGATACTTTATAACTTAATAATACTGTCAGGCCCACAAAGCATTTATTGATATTTGCACCAGGGAGAAACAATAAATCTCTTTTCTCCAGAATTCACACCACAAACTCCCTTATATCTGTCTGAAGCTTCAAATGGAATTATAACTGTCTGTAGCTAAGATTTACTTTTTCAGTCTCTGCCTGCCAACCCAATCTCAGCATTATCACTCTCTAAAACAAATGCTTTGGGGGAGCAAGAACTTTTTTGTTGTTGGTTGCGTTGTTTTGTTTTTTATAAGAAACAAGGGAGTTTTTCATTACTTGTGCAAATTTTTTAAAAGCTAGAGAGAAAGTAAATTTGCTTTCCACAAATTCAAATTAAATGACATTGCTCCACTCAGAATCTAGTAGCAGAACCTTTTTTGTTTGTTTGTTTGTTTGTTGTCCCTATATAACTAACAGTTCATAGACTCACAGTGTTAGGTTTTCAAAAACACTGTAAAAGTAAATCAGGGTTTTATCTGTAAATAAATGACAAAGTTACAATCTGTAGGTATCTGTGTCCTTTTCTTTCTTGGAAATAAAAACCCTCACTAATCAAAAATACCAAATATTTGATTTTTAAAAATCAACAAATAAAAGCACTCATAAACAAGCAAGCAAATCTCATTTTTAAAAAATAAAGTTAAAAGAAAGCTTTGTGAATGAATTTATGAAATTCTTAGGCAAATGGATGGACCTGGAGGGTATCATCCTGAGTGAGGTAACCCAATCACAAAAGAACTCACATGGTATGTACTCACTGATAAGTGGATATTAGCCCAGAAACTTAGAATACCCAAGATACAAGATACAATGTGCAAAACACATGAAACTTAAGAAGAAGGAAGACCAACGTGTGGGCACTTTGCCCCTTCTTAGAATTGGGAACAAAAGAACCATGGAAGGAGTTACAAAGTTTGGAACTAAGACGAAAGGATGGACCACACCCGGAGATCCATCCCATAATCAGCCTCCAAACGCTGACACCATTGCATATACCAGCAAGATTTTGCTGAAAGGACCCTGATATAGCTGTCCCTTGTGAAGCTATGCCGGTGCCTGGCAAACACAGAAGTGGATGCTAACAGACAGTTATTGAATGGAACAAAGGGCCCCCAATGGAGGAGCTAGCGAAAGTACCCAAGGAGCTAAAGGGGGTCTGCAACCCTATAGGTGGAACAACAATATGAACTAACCAGTACACCCTGGAGCTCGTATCTAGCTGCATATGTATCAGAAGATGGCCTAGTCGGTCATCATTGGGAAAAGAGGCCCCTTGGTCTTGCAAACTTTATATGCCTCAGTTACAGGGGAACACCAGGGCCAAGAAGTGGGAGTGGGTGGGGAGGGGAGGGGGTAGGGTATGGGGGACTTTTGGGATAGCATTTGAAATGTAAATGAACAAAATACCTAATAAAAATTAAAAAAAGAAAAAAAAGAAAGCTTTGTGAGACAATCTGATCAACAGGCAAATATACAAAATACGTTTTGTTCAAGTCTATAGATGCTACTAAATGAAGGTTGTAGGCTTCTTGCCAGTTGCTCTTTGGATTTGTTGTTGAGATCATGTGAGACATTTCAAATTCTTGGCCCAAGAAATATCAGTAACAAATATCTATTTAATGATTCAATATTTTGTATATAAAAAAAGCATTCTTTTCTATTACTATATCATGAAATTTTACTGGTATAACATTATATGAGCATTCAAGGAACACACTTAAAATTCTGTAGGTAATTAAAGCCATTCTTTTATATATAAGTCAATAAATCTTGCAGTATGGCTCAAAACACTGTACAGTAAGCATTTAATAAATATGTGATAAAGAAAACATAACAAAACATAACATTTTCAATTATATATTCGCTGTTTACATTGAATTTCTATATTTGCTTTTTCTTTCTAGGCTCTTATTGCTATGTTATTTGGCTCTTACATTCATGTGGTACTCTTAAACATAATTCTATTTTCACTATACTTACCAGCTTAAAATATGCATTGGTTAAATTATGGTAAATAATAATACATGAAATAATAACAATAAAACATGGAATGCAGAAATAGTCTTACTTGATAAAATTTAGCAAAATTAATGCAGAAAAAGAGAAAGTGAAAGTCAAAATGTTAAAATCAATTGTATGTACCCTGTTTGGCCTTGTTTTATCTTCTGTATCACTATCAAATAATATAAAAATTATTTAGTGTTTAACAGTTATAATCCCTTGTCTCCTAAAATACCTCAAAAGATGTTTCCATTAGTGACCTTCGCACAGTACCAACAACAACACCAAAAAAAAAAAAAAAAAGAAAAAAATCAACAGAAAGAGTTCTAACTATAGGCAAAGTCTTTAAAGAGATAATAACAGAATGTGTGTTTGTGTGTGTGTGTGTGTGTGTGTGTGTGTGTGTGTGTGTGTATTTATAGTTACTTTTGCGTTTGTAGTGCTGAATATTAGAAGCTAGGGCCTCATGCACATTAGGCAAGTAACCTACCACTAAACAATATTTTCAGCATAGCTTTAAAACTGAAAGCTTATAGACTAATATAAGCATGGGCCTACAATCAGTTTCTACCATGTGATGCTCAATATGTAATCTGTTTTGAAAAATATGAGAAAAACTCAAACCAAAAACAACTGACAAAAAGCTCGGCATGTTGATTCATGCCTTCAATCACAGCACTCAAAAAGTAGAGGCAGGTTTGAGAACAGCCTACCTATTGATTTTCAGGACAGGCAGAGCAACTTACTATTTGTTATAAAATTATTAAAAGATAAATAGTGGTATTTCAGACTTTATTGTCATGATTAAGAAATTCCAAAAGAACTAAAAATAACATAGACACTTAAATTTTAATAATTGCTAGATAGGCAAAATTCCTATCAAATAACTTAGTTGTCATGAAATAAACTGCATAAAAATGAAGCCAAAATCTAGTGACAGACATTGTATTACACTTTTTTGTTTTTGAGAATTCTGTACATGCATATAATAGGTTTTGATCAAATATACCCCCCATTTCTTCCCCAGAGATCCTATTCCTATCCTCCTCACCACTGTTCCCTCCCAGCATGTGTAGCTGCTCTTGTTTTTAATCTACTTAGTTTAGGACTGAAAAGATGTTTCAACAGTTAAAAGAATTGGCTGTCCTTGCACAGGATTCAAGTTCCATTCCCAGTATCTAAATTGAGATTCAAAGCTATCTGCTACTTCAGTTTCAGGGGATCCAACTCACTCTGAACTCTGTGAGTATCGTATGCCACAGTGCACTTACATGCATGCAGACAAACATACACTTAACATAAAAATAAATAAATCATTGTTTATTAATCATATATTCCCACATAAATCTCATTTTAGACTTTTTCAGATGCAGGATAAGCATTATTTTCTAATATTGAAGGCAGTTTTGTAAGTACTATTCTTTTTTGTGTGTGCCTATTTTTTTTAAATCAGATATTTTATTTGTTTACATTTCAAATGTTATCCCGTTTCCTGGTTTCCCCTCTACAAACCCCCTATCCCATCCCCCTCCCACCCTGCTTCCATGTGGATGCTCCCCCACTCATCCACCCACTCCCTCCTCGCTATGCTAACATTCCTCTACACTGGGATATCAAGCCTTCATAGAACCAAGGGTGTCCCCTCACATAGATGTCAGATAAGGTCCCTTCAGCTCCTTCAGTCCTTCCCCTAACTCCTCCATTGGGGTCCCTGTGCTCAATTACTTTGCAAAGTAAATTGACCACCTCACCTTCTCCCACATGAAAATACATTTTGTTACAGCTTCTTTCATGGTTCTGTTTGTGTGGGTTCATTGTTCTTCAATTCTCTATTATTGATTTCTCACTTTCACTCAGAACTTGTCTATTTTCAAGATATTAGCTGTAACCTCCAAAGCCATTATCTTTAACCACTAGCTTTATTCCAACCTGTAATCCTGAATCTTCAATTTTCTCTTCATTGAGCAGTGTGATAAAGCTGGAAAATCAGTGATTCCAAGCCTTTAATTATCTCACAGTCTTCCACTATTCACATTATCCAAATACAAAATACACAAATCTAAACCTATCCTATTCATTCCACATCATACCTCCCTATTGAAAGTCTGAAAATTTCTGACAGCCATCCATTAGTTAAGAAGAGAGTTCAATGTAAGGAAACCTTATGTTGTAACTATGAACTATAAGTGACTCATTGAACAAAACAACCAAGTTTCTTTATATTTTTCAAGACTTTCTTCTAACTATAAAATAAATGCTATACAATCAATTACTTTCAAATTAGTTGCTAGATTATTCCATTTTGGTCTGTGGAAGGGAGCAAACAGAAACTCTGAGTAATGAATGAGGAAATCCTAAATATCTACTAAATAACATATTATTTATTAATGCACTAATATTAATTAACATTAATACTAATGCATTAGATTTACATCCAAAAAGGAAGACTAGAAATGATTTTATGTTATTCTAGTCCATCATATTTGGCACTCTTATCACTTCCCTATGACATAACCAACCCCTCCAAAAAACTGCTCAAAGACTTCAAACGTGTCTGCTTTGTACTTCTCTGAGCCATACCTTTCCCTTCAACTTAAGCTTCAATTTTATTATCCATATTATGTAGTCCCTCAAAAGATATGGAAAACTAATCCTATCTTTTTCCATTTCCTATCTTTAAACTTAAAATTTCTAATGATACCATTTTTCCCCAAGGATTCTAGCTCTCCAATGCTATTATGATAGTTATTAATGATTATGAGATAATTCAATGAATTCATACCAGTTTGCTCAATAAAATGCTTAATAGCATGGGATTACCACACTCCAAAATAATAATAAATAAAACCATAGATTGATATTTCATGCCTCTAGCTTATAGCATTACATATATTTTTCAGAGATATGTTGTAAAAGAAAATAAGATGTGTGCATGTGTGTGTACCTATATGGGTTTACAAATAGAAAAATCACCTCTCCAAATGCTGTTAGGGTTTTTGAATGAATGATTCATAGGTATAAAACAATGAAGAATGAGAGCATGTTGATTCTTGGCTCACAGAAAACAAGCATATTGCAGTGGGTGGAAAAGAAGTCAATGGATTATATGGTCAGATTGCTGAGGTAATACTGACAATTCTATCTTCTCTCATGATACATCGACTCTAAAGCTGTCTACAAATACTAAGCCAACATTGGATCACCATTTTTTATGGAAAACTAAATCACAGTTTTTCAATGATTGCTTTTCTAAAACTGTAGATATTAGCAACAAATTCTATTTTTGTAAAATTTTGGTAGGTTTGAGAAGTAGCTCCTATACAATGGGTATTTGAACCTCCTATTGCTTTAAATCAGTAGATGTAGTATTCAAAAAAGATATTGATATTAACCTCATTCAAAAATGGATTGCTGGTGGGATTGAAAACTGATATAACCACTATGGAAATCAATCTGGAGGTTCCTCAGAAAACTAGAAATAGATCTATCTGAAGACCCAACGATACCACTCTTGGAAATATACCCAAAAGATGCCCCACAGACCACAGGGGCATATGTTCCACTATGTTCATAGCAGCCTTGTTTGCGATAGATAGCAAGAAGCTGGAAACAACCCAGATGTCCCATGACAGGAAGCATGGATACATAAACTGTGGTTCATTTACACAATGGAATACTACTCAGCTATTCAGAATGAAGACATTCTGAGTTTTTGCAGGCAAATGGATGGAACTAGAAAATATCATCCTGAGTGAGGTACCTCAAACCCAAAAGGACATGCACTAATAAGTGAATATTAGCATATATATATATATATCACAAATAGGCCAAGATGTAGTCCACAGAACTTAAAAAGGTTAACAAGCTAAAGGGCCCAAGTGAGAACACCTCAATCCCACGTGGGAGGGAGAAGAAAGCAATCACAAGGAGGGAGGGAAGGAGGGACCTGGGTGGGAAAGGAGGCAGAGAGGAGAAAAGAGGAACATGATCAGATATTGGGTGGGAGAAAAGGACTGAAGCCCTGAGGGCCAGTAGAAAGAATGGAAACAGGTTACCTCAGGAGGTAGGAGGAGGGGTGACCCTCCAGAATGTACCAGAGACCTGGAAAGTGAGAGACTCCCAGGACTCAAAGAGAGAGGCCTTAGATGAAATGTCCTACAGTGGGGAGAGGGAACTGGTAGAGTCCACCTCCAGCAGAAAGACAGGGCATCAAGTGATGGAGGGGGTTGCCATTCCACAGTCAAAATTCTTATCCACAATTAATCCTGTATGAAAGCACTGCAGGGATAAAAATGGAGAAGCCTGAGGAAAAGAAGTTCCAGCAACAGAACCAAAGTGAGATCCAGCTGAGGGGAAGACCTCAAGGTCTGACACTATTACTGAGGCTATGGAGTGCTCAAAAAATGGGACCTATCATAACTACCCTCCAAAAGATCCAATAAGCAGCTGAAAGAGTCAGATGCACATATTTACAATGAACCAATAGACAGAAGCTGTGTATCCCTGTGGTTGAATACGGGGAGAACTAGAACAAGCTAAGGAGATGGATGACCCTGTAGGAGGACCAGCAGTCTCAATAAGCCTGAACCCCCGAAGAACTATCAGACACTGGATCACCAACCAGGCAGCATACACCTCCTGATATGAGTCCCCCAACACATATACAGTGGAGGACTGTCTGGTCTAGGTTCAGTCAGAGAAGATGCACCTAACCCTCAAGAGAATGGAAGCCCCAGGGAGTGAAGAGGTCTGGTGGGGTAGGTGGTGGAGGGTGGGAACATTCTCACAGAGACAGTTGGTGGAAATGAGGGATGGTATGGGAAATAGTCAGAGGGTGGGCCAGGAAGGGAATAAAATCTGGAGTGAAATAAAAAAGAGAAATAAATTTTGAAAAAAAAAAAAAAAAGACTGCTGGTCATATCAAAATTGACTCCACAATAACCCGTTCTCTTTCCTCTACAATCCCATCCTTTTGGATGTGTATTGTTTCATTTTGATGAACAAGACTACTTATAGCAATGGTTCCTGAATACAAACACAAAATATCTTCAGGAAAATTTGCAAGATTTCAGAAATAATTAAAACTACAAAGGTAAACAGTCATTAGATATCATAGCTAGATAGATGATAGATAGATAGAATAAATAAATATTATAAATACAGTGAAAGAATATATATATGTATATGTGTGTGTATATATATATATATGTATATATATATATACACACACATATATAGCTTATGCTTAATGGAGATATGAATGGCAGTTTCTGCAAAAACAAAACAATATAATTAAAGAAAATAAGATCAGTGAATGCACCCATGTGCAGATTTCCATGTACCAAAACTCTTAAAATATAACTGGACTACTCAGGGAGTTCTCAGAGGAGAACATTATTCACATGTTCATATCAAAGGAATAATTTCCAGGATTGGTCTTCACCAAGTTAGTGTACAAAGTGTAGTGAGCAGAAATCAATTGTCTTTAGGCCATTAAATACAACCACCTTTGACCATGCATTTTAGTGTGTCTATCAATCATCTTGAGTTTCATTCAGAATTCCCACAGACCTCTCTCTGGAACTTTAAAATTAGACTCTCTAAACCAGGATGTAAGAAACTGCATGGCAAAAGCTAATCCCAGTTATTCATTGTTTGATAACCTCTAGCTTAAATGAACAATTTCCTGATAACAAATCTCAAATAAATTAACTCTTATTAAGGAAAGATTTCCTTCCTGACCTTTTTATAAGAATGTTCACTGTCTTTCAACTCCCCACAACAACCCCAATGAATCTCTAGACTTCGAAGAAACTCCAATACCTTGATTGCTAAATCACTCCATGTTTGAAATTTTCAATTCTACAGGGTTCACAGAACATATTTTGTATCTCCAGATATATACTGATGTGATATTTGACAAGTACATGATACTATTTTCACCCCTAGCAGTATGATTTTGGCAACAGTAGCTCACTTATTGGCAAACATTTCTCTCATTTAACAGAGAATTGTGTAGAATATGGAAGCAACCCACACTGGTGGAGTGTCATGTCATTTACCTAAACTCTTAAAATTAAATGGACTACTCAAGAAGCTCTCATAAGAGAACATCATTTCACGTGTTTTTGTAACTATATTCTAAAGTTTCTCTTCAAATAGCAGGTATAGGCAAAAATTGTTCAAGTTTACATTCTTGAGCTTGGTTTTTACTCTTCAATTTTGGTTTAATAAAAGCAAAAATATGAACCACAATTAAACAATTAATGAAAATATCTATCCATTTCTTTACAGTATATTTTATTGAATACACACACACATATGGTACTAAGTTCTGTGCTCAACACTACAGAAAAGATTCAAAAAGTTGGAATTTAAATAAAGGATTTGAATTATTAGTTAAATTTCTCCTCCTATGTCACAGAAGAGCCTACAAATGAGTCAGTCAGCGGATACCCCTTGGCATACATTCCCCTATGACTTAAATTTTCTTTTCCTCCATGATGTATGAAAAACTCCCAAATGGAAAATTATACTTTCCTGGTAACTCATGATGCACAATGTAGATATGTAGAGATACTGCATTTATTTTTCCATCATAATCAACAATATGTATATTTTTATTTTCAGCTTTGTATAAGAGGACACAAAACAACAGACAAGGACACTGCAAAAGTAATAATGATATAGAGGTGAAATTAAATTAAGAACTTTTATGATGCCTCTCAGATTTCTTCAAGATAGACAAACTGTACACTAAAACTGAATAAATAATTGCATCATCTCTTTATCAACTAAGAATCGATGGTGTTTTTTCTCACTGTTCAACTGTATCTTTAAAGTAAAAGCCTGCAACTGAGCTTTTAGCCATTGAACATAGCAACATGCAGCCAAATACAACGGATTTAAGCTGATCTTTATTGTATTATTTCCCACCCTCCCATATATGCTTTGAACACATATATTGATTAGTTTGAAAGGATTGGATGAGTAATCTTTTAAATTCTCAACAAAATAAAAATAAGTAGTTTCACTTTTTATAAAATTAATTCATTTTCTGTGAAATATTCAAATTGTATCACACAAGATTGTCCTATCAATGCATGACTCCTAAAGGTGTTTTATGAATTTCTATACAGCAATTACTGATTTGATAGAAATGTTGTAAAGTGTGGGCCTGGGTACCAGAGGTTTTCCACGGAGATCTTTGTCCAGGCCTGGTGCCCTGGTGCGTGGGTAGCAGCGAAGGGGCAAGTGCAGGCAGGGAGATGAACTCGGTAACTCCGAGCTGCTCTGAAGTTGGGTCGGGCTGGGCCGATGAGAATATCCAGTGAGGAGTGCAGCAGGACCTCAGGTGGCTCTTCAGGAGAGATCTCTTCCCAAGTGATACATAAAGCTCTCGGAACAAAAAGACTCAGAGGAAGGAGTAGCTCTTGTGCACCTTTAATTCCCTGAATGGATTTATATACAGTTTTGGGGGTGATTCAGGGTTCACCAGCAGGTACCTCTCATTGGCTTGGACTGAGAGTTTTGGAGAAACCTTATTTGCATGTGGGAAGGCTTGGTGTTGCCCCTTCTTGACTGAGACACATGCCTCTCCTGTGAGGGCTGTGGGGGTGGTAACTTGGACAGGAGCCAGGGGTCCAGGAGGCATGATCCCATGTAGGTGGAAATTACCACCCACTAGGTGAACAGGGGTTCAAGACCTAAGCTTGACTGGAGACCAGGGTGTCTGTGCGTAGCCCATTGCCGCACAGAAAAGTACAATGCTTTTATAGGCTTATGTACACTTATGAGCCAAAGCTAGGAAGATCAAAAGGAGATGCAATTTTAAATTTTCAGACTAACCTTTTGGCTATATAAACAAAATAATGAGATTTTTACCTTTTCATTTAAAGGAATTTATTCTATAAATTTTTCTAATAAGCAATATTAATAAAACGGGGAAAAAAGAAATTTTCACATTTTTCAAAGCATTTACACTTGATTGAAATTTATGGATCACACCTTGGAACATCTTAGCGAGTTAATGAAGGTTTAAAAAATATACAAACATATAATAATATCTTGGGGTTTTACTGCTGTGAACTGATGCCATGACCAAGACAACTCTTTTAAGGAAAATACTTAATTGGAACTGGCTTACAGGTTTTGTGGTTCAATATCATCAATGGAGGAGCATGGCAGCATTCAGACAGGCAGTGAAAGTGGATCTGAGAGTTCTGTATCTTCATCTGAAGGCTGCTAGGAGAAGACTGACTTCCAGGAAGCTAGGACAAGGGTATTAAAGCCCATGCCCACATTGATACTCTACCCCAACAAGGCCACACTTACTCCAACACGGCTACACCTCCTAACAGTGCCACTCCTGGGCCAAGCACATACAAACCATCAAACATGCTAACACATTTCTCTAAGAAAATATATAAGTATGAATATATTGTATCAATTTTATGACTGTAGTCAATTTGCTTTTAATGTTTTAACTGAATTGAACCAGAAACTTTAAAGTACATAAATTATCAGATATCCTATTTTGCAAACAAATTTTGCACATTTTTCATATTGTTCACATTGTTTCTGAGGTTGATTTTTAGGGATTATACGTGCCAGGGAGTTATTTTGTGTAGTATCAGGAGAAGCTAAATATATGCTTGTCTCTCTTTGCCTTTTCCTAGGTTTTTACTAATATAACTTTCTTTCCCCAAATAAGAAAACATTATTTGTTTTTCTGCCATACCCACCATCTTCATTTTACATTTCACTTTCTTGGGATGATTTCTTTCTGTTATAAGTTTTCCTCTCTTGTTTTGTCATCTTTCCATTTGTTACACTTCTTCCAGATATTCTTCAGAGATCATCAAAGCTATCTGCAGTGGCTCAACAATTTACAGAACTCTGAAAAGAAACTACAACCTTGAATGGGTATGCCTTCATCTCTCCACTGACTGGCTGATGAGAACAAATCTAACCAATAAAATGAGTTACTAGATCCAATAAAATGAGTCACTAAATCCACTCTTGATACATAGATGACAGCAAGGCAATCAAAGTTCATATGCTCCTTTCAATGCACACTCCTCAAATTAAGGACTAAAGGAAAAAAAAAAGTCCATAAAAACTGTGTGGGAGTCATTCAACATCTGTTTCCCTAATACAATACTTGCTACACAGTGGAGTCTCAGTTACTGGTTAAATACAATAATTTTTGATGTTTATAACTTAAGAAAGTAATATAAATTTCTAAACAGTTCCCAATGCAAATTGTATGTTCCATGTTTCATCTGCATGTTGATGAGGTGATTCAATAGAATTTCAGGCTAAAGAGGAACCTAAGCATAACACTTCCCACCCCAGAAGGGTCCTGAAAAGCTGAGAATGTGCCCAAATGTATGCAAGTGATTACTTGTTCAAAACAAAAAAGAATCAAGATTCTTCAGTTTTGGATTGTTTTTTTTTCCAATTTTATCTACGCTATTTTCTTGTATTATTTGTGCAATATAAAGCTCCCAACTTTCATACCCAACATCAGTGCACCTAGAAATAACTACTAAAATGTCAAAAACTTTGAATATTTAATATACTAGTGGTATATATTCATATCCACTTTACCATTCAGTAAGTAGGAACATTCACAATAAGTGTAGCTACTCCTAAAATAAGTGATGATGGCCTTCAGATATTTTGACAATACTAACTTCAAATACCCCAACAATGGGTATTCTAGGTAGTTGTAGTTATTTTCAGTTGTTTCTCCTTTGTGATGGAATAGATAGCACACATTATATCTCCACAAATATTTCTCGTATTATTTGTGCAACATCAGAGCTTAATATCCAGTTAGTATAGGAAACTAAAAATATACTGAAAGTTTCCAAGGCAATGTCTGTGTTTGTCAAATAAAAGGTGGGACTTAAAATGGAAACTGTATGTTTATGACACTAAGTCAACTGTTCAATGAGGATTCTTCCTTTTTTTGTTTTCCTGAAGCCTTCTTTATGCCCACCACCACCATCCATGTATCCATCCCATATACAACCACCAAACCCAGACACTATTGCATATGCCAGCAATATTTAGCTGACAGGACCCTGATATAGCTATCTCTTGGGAGCCTATGCCAGTGCCTGACAAATACAGAAGTGGATGCTCACAGTCACCTATGGGATGGAACATAGGGTGCCCAATGAAGGAGCTAGAGAAAGTAACCAAGGAGCTAAAGGGGTCTGCAACCCTACAGGAGGACCAACAATATGAACTAACCAATACCCCCCAGAGCTGTGTCTCTAGTTGCATATGTAGCAGAGGATGGCCTCATCAACCATCATTGGGAAGAGAGGCCCTTGGTCTTGAGAAGATCATATGCCCCAGTATAGGGGAATGCTGGGGCCAGGAAGCAGGAATGGGTGTGTTGGGTAGTAGGGTGGGGGAGGGTATAGGGAGCTTTGGAGATAGCATTGGAAATGTAAATGAAGAAAATATCTAGTAAAAAAGAAGAAGAAAAAACAAAGGTTATGCTCAATAACTGAAAGAAAGAAAGAGAGAGAGAGAGAGAGAGAGAGAGAGAGAGAGAGAGAGAGAGAAAGAAAGAAAGAAAGAAAGAAAGAAAGAAAGAAAGAAAGAAAGAAAGAAAGAAAGAAAGAAAGAAAGGAAATGTTTGCATCTCACCTGTATGCTCTCAGCACCCACCTGACAGGCCTTTTCCAAAATAAAAGTTAATTGCAGCTTATAAAGAGCATAGACCTTCTGAATTGTTTAATATCACAATTTCTTTCATTTTTTTTGTTCTGAAAGCATCATCTGGGTACATGTTTTACACATCAGTCACTAAACAAAATCATCAGAAATTATCTTGCCTCTCATTCTCACAGTAGATACTTCAGTTATCACTTTATTTTTCCTAACCCTCAAGTGAGTAGTTGACAATATTCTAAGCAAAGTCATTATCAAAGACACTTTAGAAATCTGTATATTTTGCTTCTCAAGCACAAGGAAATAAATCTGGGTTACAAGGATTCTTTCCCAATGGGTCACTATATTTAGTTAGATCTTTATGTTAAAAACATACCTGTTGAAAGACGTATCGATATGTTGCAAAAATGTTGTGTTGTGAACTGACACAAACCTACATACACACAGCTACTGAATTCTTCTCATAAACAATTATTTGATAATTTGTAATGTTATATACTTCCTAGGCCTACCTTCTCTGGGACAAATTTACAGGAAAAATTGAAAAAAGATCAGCCAACCTGATCTTTCTAGATTATCTGTAGGATGATATGTTAAAGAGTAAAACACACCAGAAATTTCTTTCTGAGACTGAAAATGTGCTTCAGTGAT